>NC_046167.1:69013298-69020490 GCF_011064425.1 Rattus rattus | reverse complement strand
AGGAGGGGAAACACCCATAAGAAAGGGAGGGGAGGCGTTTGCCCGAAACCGGAAAGGAATAACACTCAAATGTATATAAGAAATACTCCAGTTAATCAAAAAAAAAAAAAAAAAAAAAAGAATCATATTGTTGAAAGTAGAAATATTGGTGGTTAATAAAGTTACTGTTTCTTTTTACTTTTTCACATCTTTCTAGTCAACTACATTTTTGTGTGTGAGATTTCTTTTTTTCAAGACAGGGTTTCTCTGTGTAAGCCTGGCTGTCCTGTCCTGGAATCCACTTTGTTGCATGATCTGTCCGTCTCAGCCTCCCATTTGGATTAAAGGCATGCGCCACTATCTCCCAGCTTCTACTTGACTGCTTCTCACATCAGATTTTAAGTTATTTTTAAAGTCAAGTTTTAGCATTTCCATGACTTAGAATTGCATATGTATTAGCGATATAATAAACCTATGGAAAAAGGAAAGAGGGTGCAGGGAAGGGGAGCAGCAAGTGTTTGTCAGGAAGCGGGTGGGCTAGAGAAACTGTGATCTGAAGGTACCGTGTGTGCAAAGGTAGGTAGGGACCATGTGGAAAATGACAGTGGCATTGGATCAGGCACTGTATGCCACACAGGTTGGGATGAAAAGACCCAGTCCATGCCAGGTGCCACGTGCTGCGTGTCCAATAAGGTAACTGACATTTGATCCAGGAAACGATGCGGGGAGTGGGAGGTTTGAGCCAGGGGGAGGGGAAGAGGGTAGTGTGACCTCAGCTGATTTTTGTTCTGCTCTAGTTGCTGGGGATGGAACCCAGGGCCTTGCACATGCTAAACACATGCTCTGCCCTCAACCCCAGAGTTATGCTTTATAAAAATTAGTCTGGTAGGTAGCCTCTACAGAAGAAGCAATAAGGATGAGACACTGGAGGCCACCTGCAAGGAGGGGAAGCCATATTAAGGTGGTATATGGCATAGCTGCCTCATAAGTGTGTGACCCCCCACTCCCCCAGTGTGCTGTGTTTATTACAAACGATCATTAAATCCTATTCAAATCACAGCACATGGAACATAGCACCACATCCCCTGAACACCAAAGCATTTGAAGATGCTTGAAAGCTATTCTAGCTCCTTGCTATTTAGTTTTTCTTCTTGTCCTCTTCTCTTCCACTGCTCTATTCATTCCTTCTCCCTTTCTTTGTTCTGTGGCAGAGTCCCTTGCAGGGTAAAAGCCAGATGTGCTATTTAGTAACTCCATACACATTCTTTGAGCCTCTGTGATGGGCCAGGCATCACCCAAAAATCTTCCCTCAAGTGGCTTGCATGGGAGCTTGCTGTCCTGGGGAGGCCTCCCCTCAGCCAACAGGCAGTTCTGTCAGTACAGTTTGGGCCAGGCCGTTATGAGTCATCTTCAGACATCAACTAGTTATAAACTTTATTTGGAAAAAAAATAAAGGTTAAAAAAATAAAAGTGAGAACTGTGAGATTGCATGACTGCAGTTAGTGTCTCTTAAGAATTTTATGTTACAGTTCCCTTAGAAAATAATAATAATAAAGTCACAGAAAAGGTATTGGGTTCCAAGGATTTTGTTGGAAGAAGGCTTGCCTAAAATGAAAGGGGTTCGGGTCTTCCTCTGAAAAAAAAAAAAAGAAAAAAAAAAAGGCATTAACAAAAATAACTATATTGTTTGAAGAAGAAATTAGAAAATGAAATCCATTTCCAAAACACAAAATTATCAGCCAATTCTCAACATTCACAAAATATATGTAATATTCCAGATATTATAATCAAGACCCCAGATATAATCAATCCATTACCTGGGCTCAACAGCTAATTTCAGCCAATGTTAGACTCCCTCACCAATTTAAGGCATGTACAAGGGCTAAGTCTTAAAAGATATGTGTGAGCAAATGGTATAGATGATTCTTTTTCTTAGCTATATGAATGCAATGTTTTATATTAGAAAGTCAACCCAAAACATATAATACAAACGAGGGGAAAGTCATAAGGAAAGATTCACAGTCGATCTCAAGGAGTTCTGTGTGATTCTTCAGCAGGTCAGTGGGTGGTGACCTGGGAACATAACCCAAGAAGATTCAAATGCTTGCCTTGAAGCAGTAATTAAGTTCACCATCAATGGAATCCTTCTTCCTGGTTCTTTGGGTATATGTGTATGTGTGTGCTATCTTTGCATATGTGCAGTGGGGGTGATTGTGCTGTGCAAAAGTGCAGAAGCAAGAAAAGAATAGCAGATGTCCTGTTCTACCACTATGCCTTGTAACAGGATCAGCTACTGCCTGTTGTTGTAAAAATATAAAAATTAAAAAGTAACGGTGTCTTTTTCCCTGCTAGGTCTGCACCTCGGTGTCCCAACATATCTGATAGATATCTGGCGGAAACACATCCCATCCGCACACTTTCCTACACTCAAACCCTCACATAAAAGAACACACAACACAATAATCTTTGACCCAATTGGTAAGATATAATTGCCCACTTAAACATACAAAGCCAGGTACCATCCATCCCTTAGGAACATTGATAACAACCTGTAAATACACAGAGCAGAATCTTAACAACACCTGCCATGGCTTCTCACCTTCTCCGTCCTGTCTCTTCCTCTCTCTGTTTCAGTCTCCTCCTCTTCCTTCAAACTTCTCTCCTGTCCATCCTTCCTTCTCCTCCAACGACAGGCCTCCTCCTATCCTGTACCTGCCCCTCACCTGTACTTTACAAATTCAATGAGGTGGTTCTGGTGAAGTCACCTGAGTTCTGAATACATGACTAGGCAGCTGTTCTTGGGCAGTGGTATTAGCAACAAAATACAGATAACTTCAGGGCAAACCACAACAACTGCCCCTGAAGTTAGACTGGCAACCGGCTAGGCCCAGTGATCCACTGACCTCCTCCATCCCCACAGCCTTGGTGCTGTAAGCAGGTGCACAGCTAGACCCTGCTTTTTACACTCATGCCAGAGGTTTGAACTCAGGCCCTCATGCCTGCAGAATAAGCCCTCTTTCACTGCAAGCCATCTCCCCAGCACCAACACCACCCAATTCTCATTCCACAGTAGAAAGAGTGAAACAGCACAGAATCCTGAGCTGTGACTCATTGAGGGATACACTGGTCCCTCATTTCTCAAACGGACAAAATTTACCTACTAAACAACTGTACTGTAGAGTCTATCTTGTATGTCTGTATATATGTATGTATGTATGTATGTATTGTATGTGCTCATATGCACATGCACTTGTGTGTACATGTGTATGAAACCCCGAAGTAAAGACTGGGTGTCTTCCTCAATCTCTCCTTATTTTTTTTGAGACAGGATTTCTCACTGTCCTAGAAACCAGGAGCTCAGCAATTCAGCAAAGTTTGCTGGAGAGGGAGCTCTAAGCATCACCTGTCTCTGCACACTCCACGCCCTAGCAATGGGATTGCTGGTGCATGATGTCATACCCGGCTTTTTACATGGATGTTCAGAATCTGAGCCTGGACTCTCAAGCCTGTGCAGCAAGCACTCCACCAACATAGCAATTGGCCAACCCAGGATTCTTCCCTTTTTGCTTCCCTCTGTCTCCTTCACTATGCCCATGATCAGAAAATTTAGCAGAAGAAACTCAGCATTCCATCAGACTCTTTTCTTTCCTCTCTAGAAACTTGTGATCTGACCTGGGAGGGAAGTAAGGGAAGAGAGAGAGTATTTTAACTAAAAATTATAAAAGTCTGCAAAAAGGATTCTGAGAGAAGGGGTCTCTAGGAGCTGTGAAACCAACAGGATGTCAAAATGTGAGGTACGAGCTGACAGCGTGTGTTCTGCTCGAGATGGCTTTACCAGTCTTCTCTGTCTCTCTCTGTCTGTGTGTGTGTGTGTGTGTGTGTGTGTGTGTGTGTGTGTGTGTATGTACAGCTTTTCAGACTGCTCTTTGCATTATACTCTGCTATAGACAGCTTTTTCTTGCCATCCTAAAAACTCTCTGGATAGCTCATCATCTCTTGCAGACCAAAACAAGGGCCCAATTTTTTTATTTTCATATCAATCCAGTCATTTCGCCAGGTTTCCTTTTGATTATCCTATGAATTAGCATCCTATGAGCCCCAGCTCCTTGATTCTTAAACACATCAACCACAAGCACAAACAATAAGACTGCTAGGTGGGATCCTGCCCTGAAATTACCATTCCTACAATGTCTGGCCCTTGACCTAAACTCCCTCTCTCTCAGGCTGACTTTGAACTCAGGAATCTGTCCACCATTGTAAGCATAAACAAACAAACAAACAAATGAAAAGCTTGGTTGGGTGGGATCTTCCCCTGCAATCACCACTCCCTAAATCTCTTTATCTCCTTTCTTAGTATCTTTCTGACAAACTGGCTCATAGTGTACCTACCTTTCTTCCTTTAGCTCTATGAAGCTTCTTATACAATGCATATTGCATCCTTATATTTTACATAGTTGAGATATACCTTAAGGGCTATCCTGATGTTCTACCCTTCTGCTGAGATGTAGACAAACCCTCTTGTCCCATACTCATGCTGCCTCTGATTATTATGGAGTCATTAACCTTAGCAGAGAAGACGTACCTCAAAGGAGGAATATGAAAATATGTATATTATTATACAAACAAGCCTTATGCCCTTAGCAATCATCTGCACCCTTGGAGGCCCATGCCCTGATGGCTCTGTTTCATGGACAGGAAACATGCCATCCCATCACTTACCTGGCCATTCCAGACTCAGCAAAATTTTTAAATTTAAAAGATAATATACAGTCTATCTGCAATAGTAGTAGTATGGAAGGCATGCTATATATGTCAATCACTCTACAAAACAGTACCTTTAGTTTCAGGTGTGGCTTTAAGAAGTCATCTAGCCACAGAGATAAGCCATGTTTTCTCAGCAATAAAAAAGTACTATTTTATAACATTCAGGTGACTCCTCTGTCTACCCTCCAATTGCCTCTAAGTTCAGGGAAGAGATATTTGCTACCTATTGACTCTGAAAAGTCTACATATACCAGTAGAAAAATTATTTATTATAAACTTATTAATTGATAACTACTTAAGAGGAAAATAGTTCCTATAAAAATAAGATTCCCAGTGCAATATGGCTCATTAAAGATATCTTTTATTTTTATCATCAATTCAGATCAACAGTTACTTGGCAATGGGCTGCATCATGAGTTCATCTGAGAGCTATGTCATGAGTGGAAAGGTTTAACAGGTAACCATGGAGCCCATCGTGGTGGGTTGAGGAAGCTGATAGACACATCACAATTGACTCCCATGCACAACGAATGGTGTCATAAATGTAAAATGACAGTTAAGATGCCATGGCAGTTCATGGGGTGCTCATAGGGGAGCTGGGTATCTCCGAATCAAGCAACAAAACTCAGCCTTATGTTATACCATAGGGAAAAGTAACTCAAAAGTGCATAGAACCTTTAACTATAAAACTCCTAGAAGAAAATCTTCGCAAATCTTTGTAATGCTGCATAACTTGATTTGCCATTATTTTTATTCATTGTAGCAAAATAGAAAAAGCTTAAAACTTACCAACTTAATTGAACCAAGGGGTAAAGAGGCACAGCAGTTGGTACCTGCTCAGTGCTACATACATTTAGTTCCAAGAACCTTTTCTTCACACAATGGTTTCTCATATATAAAATAAAACTTATAAGCAACCAATGGTCAAAATGAATAAACTGGATTTCACAAAACGTTTTTTCATCTAGGAGTACTACCAAAGCTTTAAAATAAAAAGGGCAACAGAATGGGATGAAACATTTCTAACATTTATATATCACTATGGAAATGCCAAAAGGTACAGCCACTCTAGAAAATATGTTGGCAGCTCCTCACAAGCATAAACAGAGTTACCAAGTGGTCCAGTAACTCCACTCCTAAATATATACCTGAG
This sequence comes from Rattus rattus, assembly GCF_011064425.1. Lineage (NCBI taxonomy): Eukaryota > Metazoa > Chordata > Mammalia > Rodentia > Muridae > Rattus > Rattus rattus. Next base: position 69,014,594 of record NC_046167.1, on the reverse strand, counting down.
AGAACTGGAAACACACATCCCTGCAAAGTCTTATATGCAGGTGTTCACCCCAACATGACTTATTATAGCCAAAAAGTAAAACAAACCAAATGTCAATTAACTGATGAATGGCTAGATAACAAAAATATGTGTCCTTGTAATGAAACCAGTTCATAAAAAAATTGATACTGGTTATAATACAGGCTAACTTTGAAAGCATTGTGCTACATGAAGTAAATTAGACACACACATTTTCTTTCATTGCATTTGTATGAAACAGCCAGAATAGACTTAGGCCAACTGGGTCAGACAGGAGGTATGCAATGGCCAGGGATAGGAGCGAGTGGAACAGGGGCTGTTAATATGTATGAGACTAATGAGATGGTGAAGTGATTTGGGGATAGGTAATGATGAATACTATATAACCTCATGACTATATTTAAAGTCACTAAGTTGTGGGCCTTTAAAGAATGAGCCCCAAATATCTGGATTGCAACTCAATTTGAAAATTCAACAATTTTAATGCTAGAAAGAACAAGAGGTAGGAAGACAGAAATTAAGTGGAGCAAACAAAAACAAACTCTAGATATTTATAAGCCAGAAGTACAAGTAAAGAAGAAAGGAAGCCAAATACATTTTAGTAATAATTAGGTAAGAGTACAATGTTCAAGTCTGGGGTTTCAGCTTGTTCCTGTTTTCCTGTTCCAAAGATCCTTTGCAAGTGAATTCCTCTTGACATATACATCACACTACATTCACATAATCAATTATCATATGGGCATTTAAGTATATGCATTCATAATAGAAATATAGCTTACAACAGTTAAAGCTGCATGTCATACAGGACAATGTCCACCTTTTGTGCTGTGTTTTCTCATGGCCAATCTGACCCCATCTCCCTGTAGATGACTCCAGTTTACGCTTTAACCTAGTACAGGGTATTCTACTTTATACCCATCACATTGAATCCAAAGCACACACCAGGAGATACGCAGAACTGGTCAACATCCTATTTTAAACCTGAGAAAAATACTTCATCTGGGGTTGGAGAGGTGGTTTGATGGCTAAGAGCATCTATTCCTCCATCAACAGGACCGGAGTTCACATCTCAGCACCCACGTAAGAAGCTGACTGTTCCCACAGGTGCCTATAAACCTATTCTGAGAGGACTTATGTTATTGGTCACTGCTGTGGATTACTGACTTCCCACATAGCTGAGAAGGCAAAGGCTCAAGATTCACAGAGACATCCTGGCTCCAAAGGAATGGGAGAAAAGTGCACAGAGGAAGGCATCTAAGTCCTTCTACTGGCCTCTCT
>NC_046167.1:68985323-69013288 GCF_011064425.1 Rattus rattus | reverse complement strand
AGAAAGAAGCAAGCCAGTAAGCAGCACTCCTCCATGGCCTTGCTTTGGTCATGGTATTTCATCCCAGCAACAGTATCCCTAACTAAGACAGATACCCAACAACTCTAATTCTCTTTTTATCTTTGAAGAAAATGAAATTCATAAATTTTGTAACATTTATGAGTTATAAAATTCTCAACACTCGATTCTGATTCTATTGGTATCTGGAGATTATTTCCCAAACTTGACTCGGCACAGCAGAGGCTTTTGGGAAATGATCGTTGCCCGCCTCCAGCCTGGATTCTTCAAGACTCGTGAAGCCGCTCTGTCTTTGCTTACGGATTATGGGGTTTCTTTCTTTGGAATTATCTAAATTCGGCCAATGGATGTCTTTGTGATTTACCATCCTTCAGAGACGAAAGGCAACGTGCCATGGGTCGTCTTTCTTCCCCTCGTGGAAAGTACTATGTGTTTGACTCTCAGCTCTCTGGAGACCGCATCTTGGTTCTGGTTCCGTGGTCAGCAGCTCCATGTTCACATTGGCAACCACAGTGGTGTTTGCCCCACAGAAATGGGCAAGGCTACAAGCCATGGTGGATTCTCTGGGAAAACTGATTTAGCTTTTTTGTTTTTCTTTTACTCTTGCCCTGATTCTCATTTCATGCCAAGGAGTGAGGTAGGAAAATACTTTAAAAGTGGTTTTTTCCCTCTGTAGTACTGTGACAGTGCTGTGTGGTGGTTAATAAGTTTATGACCCCACCCCCATCTTAGGGGTTGAAACACCTTATAAGATGTCTAATATTCATATTTAACTTGTTTTTTTTTTTTGAGAATTTCATGATTGAATGTTGTAGTAGGCTTCCAGACCTTAGCACAGCTGACTCCATGATGGAAATACCATTCAGGTCACAAAACACAGCATGCCTACCCACTCCACCAAAGTTCACACTTCTGGGGAGGTCTCTAAATGTACTAACTTTCCTTTTTTTTTTTGGCTTCTGTAGTTCCATTTCTGGTTAACTGCTCTTGCTAATTGAAGTACGTCAGCCCAGAACAAGGTTTTTCTGCCTTAGAGGCTCACCCTGAGGAAGACTTGGGTTATTCTGGAGTAGTGGAGTAGTTGGCCTGCTAATGAGGTCTTCCTATTGGCTTAACGCAGTGCTGTGCTCATCTCTGGTGGATACCCCATAACAATTTAACCTTCACTTTCCTTCTTTGGATCCTTCCACATCCTCCCAATGTGTCCCCTCCTAATTTCATGTCTTTTTATTTATTCTTTAATTACTCACTAAATCCAGTTATTTCTGTGTGTATTTGTGTGTGGGTGTTGGCCGACAGAGCATGGGAATCTACCCATGGATACATCGTCAGAATAAAGGAAGACCCCTCCCCAGGAACTACCCACAGTTTTTTGATAAGGGTTGGGGTCTAGGGACCATCCTCCATCTATGCCAGAACTTTGGTGGGCTTGACCTTGTGCAGGTACCGTTGGCGTCTGTGATTTTGTGATTGTAATTGCTATGTCATATTCAGGAGGCAGTGCACCGTACACGATCTTTAATAATGCTGAAGATTACAGTGAATAAGGTTAAAGGTGTGACTTTAGTGGGAGAGTATTTGATTCCTGCATGAAAGCTCTCCCGGCTGCCATCTCTAGTACCAGAAACAATAACAGTAAAACAACAAAAAAACCCCACAACACAACAGCTGCGGCGGCAGCAGCAACAACAACAAAAACAACCGAAATTAACAATTTAAGTTTTTATTTCACGTTGCACTTTAGGACCTTCCGGACTGTGTATTACTAGGGAGTGTCCAGTAGGTGGCGCAGGTAAACCATCTTTCAGGTCGAACTTCAGCCTTGGCTCTGGAATAACGCGGAGAGGAAAACTTTTTTAGTCCTAAGCAGTTTACAATCCAAATCATGCTTTTTATTCTTTCTTATAGTCCAAAATTTTTTACCTGAGCAAAACGCAGATTTTTAAAAACAGAACTAAAGTTCATTGGCAATTTATCTTCAATATCTCTCCTTTGGGAGTCTGAAGGCTTCTGTTAAGACAGTCCCTCCAGGTTTTACCGTTTGGAGGAGGAACGTGTGCATCCTGCCACAAATCATTCACATCCTAGAGCGCCGTGTTACTCTGAAAACAGAACTGAGACTTCCAAAAATCTTCCTTTAAATAAAAGTATAAAAAAAAACCCAAACAAACCCCAAAACAAAACAAAACAACAAAAACAAACAAATAAACAAAAACCCTCCAAAATGTAGTCTCCAAGACTATAAAATTGATTGGGCAAAGTAATTAACAAGTAACTCTTTCTCGCCACCTCTAGGCCCACAATTGGAGCTATCAAGCAAACATCACTGATTTATTTTCCTTCATTACTATTTCAGAGTACAAATAAGAGAAAAAGAATACCACACACACACACACACACACACACACACACACACACACACACATGTGTGCCATGCTCCTTATGTAAAATACTCAGACTCGCATACAACCCATACAGATCCCTTGCAAACTTCCAGTCTTCTCTACAGAACCCAGGACACGGATAAACTAGAAATGCTATTTAAATGGTTGCTACTTTGTATTCTTCAGTGAACAAGGACTCAAACACAGCGCAGTCACATCTTTTGGTAGATTCCCTTCTAAATTAGTTTCATTGTTTCTAAATATGAGCCTGCATGTGGATACGAGCATCTTACGAGTGAAGGGGCTTCCAGGAGCCGGAGGCGAGAGGCTCACGGAGCTGGGGTTACAGAAGGTTGCGAGTCCCTGGTGTGGGTGCTGGCAGCTGAACCGAGGACCTCTGGAAGAGCAGTAAGCGCTCTTAACCACTGAGCCATCCTCCCAGTCCCATGTATCTGTTGTTGGTTGAACCTCAGAAATACCGGGGCTGGAAGACTGACCGTGCCGAGGTTTAATAAAAGCATCCTTTCAGTGATACTCACCTCTACCACGTCAGCTTGTCTACTCGCGCCATCAAGCACACACGGGAGAGGCATTCCCGCTCAGGTGTGAGGCATCCTTAAATATTTCATAACAAGCCGCACTGAACGTACCGTCATGCCAGTGTCTCTTCATATTCCCTCATCAATGGAGCAAGTTATTCTTCACAGGCGTCAATGCTCTAAGTGTTAGGAAGCAGGACACCAGGAGCTTAAAAAGCCATTTAAAGGGTAATTAACCTCCAGTTCTCTGGAAGCCCACAAACACCTAAGAAGGCACCTACTCCATTTTAGTTCCAGCATTCAAAATAGCCCTTCAAACAGTGGTAACGCCCATCAGTCCTGCTTGCTGCACACGGGAGTACCGACAGTCACCCCCTTCCTTCTAAAACCTTCTAAACGTCAAATGTATACACTAAATGAGGGGAGGGGGAGGAGAATGGTAACTACCATGCTAGTTAAAACGAGACTCTCCGAAGATCCATGTCTTTGCAGGAAAGGGGTTAACCGGGAAGCAACGTGGCCCTGTCAACCAAGGGCAGATTTACTGAGGTCACCTGAGGCAAAGGGGTGTTTGCCAAGTCAAAACGGAAAGGATTGCATTGTGACACAGGAACCAGGAACCAGGATGTCATAAGTGCAGAGTGAAAGGCAGCTGCTGGCAGATGTGTGCACAGTGGCAGGTTTTACGTGAGGTTCTAGTGGCCTTTGCGTGAGGCTATGGTTCTGTCCTGGCCTCTGTACTCCTTCTTGCTGTCAGGCAAATATACACAAGGACTCCTTCCTCACAACTTTTTAACTTCCCTCCCTTCTTCTGCCCGCCCCAGTTGATTCTGGTGTTCCCGGGTTCTATTGTTGTAGTTTAACAATTACCAAGTCACGACTGGTCAGAATCTTATATATTTCTCTTCTTATACACTTCTGTTTTTTTTCTGATTAGTTGAAGCAAATCTCATCAGTCCAGGACATTACTCCTGGGCTTTCCACCACAACTCCACCATGCTCGCACCATTAGCGATTCCATATGACATAAGGTAACTTTTCGGGCTCAAATGTCTACAACCGTGTGCTAACATCTTAGTGATTCATTTGACACCCACTTCGGAATAAAATCTACACATTGCAGTTGCTCAAGTGCCTCTTGGTTATTGTTAGAGTCATTTTATGGGCGTGAGTGTTTGGCCTGCAAGAGCTCATGCACACACCGGTGTTTGCCTGTTCTCCTCACAGCTCGGAAGAGGGTTCGGAGCTTCTGGGACTGGAGTTAGGGATGGTTGTAAGCCACAGCGTGGGTCTGGGTCCTCTGGAGGAGCAGCCAGTGCTGTAAACCACTGAATAGTTAGTTTCTTTTCTTCCCTCTTGGTATTTTTTGGTGAAATAGAATTGGATTGCTTTTCTCATAGATTTTTCTGAGTCTGAATTTTGCTGATTTTGCTTTGTGTTAACATACTCCTGTACTGATGTATGTTCTGAAAACTGGGATCAGATCTTGGTCATATTTATATTCATAGATACACAATATACATATTAACACACACATATGGCAAAGGACGAACTCTGGTCCATCATCTTAGGACCATTTCTAGCCACGTTCTTGGGCCACTGTGCTATGACAAAGTTCATGCTTCAGTCATCAAGTCTGAACCATTCTATAGCTTGTATGTGTTCTATATGACTTCTATAGCCTGTAGGTGTTCTATATGACTTCTATATCCTGTACATATATGTTCTACATGACTTCTATAGCCTGTATGTGGACATTCTATATGGCTTTTCATTTCACTTTGCATGTACTTTTGATGTGCATCTTAAAGGAGAATTTTCAGATTATTTGCTGCATGGAAGCCATCCTTTCTAAGCTCAAACCACCTTCTTGTGTGTGTTGGGCCTGGCGGTCCCCACTCTTTCTCTGCTTGGTAACCACTTACTTTTGGTTCCGTGCAGAATCCTGGAGTCCAGGAGGTTTAAACATCTCTTTTATTGCTATCTCTAATTAATACAAAATAAACAAGGCATTATTCCACACTTCCAAGCTATTTGGCTAAATAAGGAGAAGACAGACCAAAGCGAAAGCTAATCGCTCCAAAGAAGACTCCAGAGAGAAGCAAATGACAAGTGATTTTCTCACACCGTGCTGGGTTTGTAAAACTCCATCTCAGTGAACAATTTGTTACAAAAACAACAAGACAAAACAAAACAAACAAGAGACCAGAGTTCCATAATTCTCTTGAAATCTAGCTTCTTATTTGCTCTCATTTAAAATTCACAATGGAGAATTGAAAGCTGCTCTAACGAACAGAATAAACAAAGGGGCAAAGGGCCCTTCCAGCTTGATTTACCACAGACCTCTCGGGGCCAGAATGCGAGCTGGTAATCTCGTGCTTCATCTAAGTACCAGAGAAACATCAAAACAGCACCGGAAAAATCAGTGACGGTTTCCTGTTGTGTGTCTAAGCCCTGGGGTTGGTGTTTAGTGATCAATAATGTCCCTGAGCTACAAAGGTGGGTGTGGTTAAGTAGGGGAGGGTGGCAGTTATAGCATCTTTCCTGCTCCTGTACCGTGCTATAGCAAATTTTCCCGCGTGTAAATACATTGGGTGAATGGGGAGAATTGTCACTTTTTGGTAATAGTTCAAAGGATATTATCTCCCTAGTTTCATTGTTCTTATTTAAGTTCAGCAGCACATCTTTTAAAAATAAAGTCTAAAAATTAAAACAAAAGGACTGGATGACTCCTTGTAATAGCCTTTAAGAAGATACAGCTTAAGTTGGTGAAACTAGGTACGGACACACAGTTGAGTTTTCTAGGGTTTTCTAGGGGAGAAGAGCTAACTTTCTTTGTGATGGGTGTTGGACTTTAAAAAGTTCCAAGAGTTACATTGTCTCGGACTCATTTACAGCCACTAGGAACCATACTGATGTAGCATACAGGCTAGTTATCTGTATTACACTAAAATGGAGGGGCGGAGGTACCAGTCAAGGCTTAGCTTGCTTTTTGCTTTTTATGGCTAAAGATAAAAGGCTGTGTGTGTGTGTGTGTGTGTGTGTGTGTGTGTGTGTGTGTGTGTGTGTGTGTGTAGGTATGTTCCATTTTCAATCTTTTTCAGTTACACACTTGACATAGATAGCAGCAGCATCTTTTAGAATGGAGGTGAGCATCTCTCTCTCTCTCTCTCTCTCACACACACACACACACACACACACACACACACACACCTTGGTGTGGTGATGTCTAGGTGGGCGGAGTCATCCCCTTGACTCTCTGGCCCTACCTCTTGTCTTCATTTTCTCTCAGCTGTGCTTTTCCTCTGGTCTCCTGAGTTCTAGTGACCTGTGGCACTGCCAAAGAGTATTCATGTCGTTCCTGAGTGAGGCCCTTCCAGGACAGACATCCTCCTTATTCCTGGGACTCAACTTTCTTGGCAACCTCTAGAATGAAGTCAAAACTCATCTGTGCAGGATTTTTACTGTATTGGATCAATTGAGGTAGGAAGACCCTCCTTAAACATAGATCACTTGATGTTGAAAGAATCATCTTTAATCTAGGCCTAATGTCTCTTCACCCTCCCCGGCAAGTCTATTCCTTCACTGCCATTAAAGGCTACTTCTTTGGGATTCTGACACTGAAGACCAGCTGCTGACACACCCAGTCTCATCGACTACTAGACTCTTGGGATTTCCACTGGGAAGCAACCATTGCTGAATTAGCTGGACCACAGCCTGTAAACCACTCTGATAGGCACACGTTTCACGTATTCAGTCTATCAGCTCTGTTCCTCTAAAGAACTGATGAATACAGCAGCGTTTTGTTACTTCTCTGTCTTGGTCACATATCACATGATCCCGCCATGATACAGTTACGTGCCCACCTTCTGTACTAGTGGTTCCTCTAGGAGGAGAATCTTGCCTGAATTAAGATTTTTTTTTGATAGGGGTGTGTTGCTCACAAAATGATCAGCTGTAGTTGAAGGAGTCTGTGAATTGACTCTACTGATTTTTATTTATATTTCCTCTTTGGATAGGATCTCCAATGTGGCTCAGGCTAACTTCAAACTCATCCTTTTCTTGCCTCTTCCCAAATGCAACCTTGTTGCATTTTGACAAACTGAGTTCTCTTTCTCCCTTTGCTCTGTTTCTGAGTAGGTCTGGGAGCAGACTGGACAGGGAACATGTCATATGAGCTACTTAATGGAAGCTTTAAGCTAAATTGTTTTAAATATAGCCCTACATGTTTTATTAATTGAACATCATGGCTAGAGGGTTGGCAGTGGAGAATAAAAAGGGGAGAAGGATGAAAGACTGGGAAGGTGAAGATTGGGGTGCTAGGGAGAGCCAAAGTGAGGCTTAGTTCTAAGGCAGGCTTCTGACGAACTATCGATCTTTGCGTGAAGGGTGTTGCTGGCTTTGGTTGTATCAGCTGTCTCTTCTTGGTCACTTTGGACACAGGTTCTCTGTCTTAAGCAAGACAGAATGATTCTTAGTTCATTTAACCGGTAAGCCCACGTGCATGGTCAAAGGGATCCAAACAGAAAAACAGGGGAAGCTGGGGGTTGTGTTAATGGCATGCAAAATATCTTGTACTGTCCATTCCATTTGGCTTACTTTTTCTTTGTCCTTATTTAAAACCCCTCCCAGTCAACCTTGAGATGATTCCATTTCAAAAGATTGCCTTACAACCATCACATTTAAAAATATTTTCTCATAAAAAAATATTTTTTGAGATAGGGTTTCTCTTTGAAGCCCCAAAGAATTCACACCTAAAACGTAGGCTATGCAGTCATACATATAGATGCACACCATCTCAAGCCTGGGTAAGCAGGCTCATATCCAACAAGGTCAGCATTGGGCAGTCGGTGTAGAGCATGGGGTAGAAATGGCTATGGCAGGTGACTCTGTTGGCTTCTGTTGGTATCAGATGGTTGCAAAATCAAGGACAGATGGAGACCCTCAGGCTGGTGTGCTTGGACTCACAAACTTTTCAGGTTTCGCATCTTGCTGGCAATTGGTACTGTGGCAGAAAAACCCCAGGTCTAAGGAAGAGTGGCTGCCATCTTGCCTGGACCAGCAAAGAATGTACAGACTTCCTTGAGGTTAGTGGAGAAGGTAGTAAAAGTTGTTACTGTGTGTCCAAGTCTCAGCTGAAAAAGATCTCTCGGCTAAATCATCCAGGGAAAGTTGCCATTTTGACAACATACAATACCGTTGTAGCCTATTTGCTCCATTTTGAAGACATACATTTGAAAGTGTGTTGACAATTTGAGTATTTCTTAATGTGGTCTCTTGCATAATTTTGAAAAGCTGTTGAAATGAGAAAAGAAGTTTAGCCTAGAAACAGCAGCTTGGGGAAGGGAAGAATCCAGTGTTTCAAAAGCCTGTGATAAAACAAATTGAAAGAAAATATTTGGAGACACAAACCAAAAAGAACCCTACGGTCTAAAGGGATTTTTTTTATGATAATCTGAAGCTTCGAGCATGTTGACCTGAACAACCATGGTCCAGGATGAAAGCTCAGTCAATATTGTTGTTGGGAATGAAAAGTTTGTGATGGAGAAAAGGAGGAATTTTTTGGACAAAGAAACCCAAAACCGTAAGGCAAGATCTTCACTTCACTGAAGTGATTTCAGGACAGGTTTTGAAATGTGTGTAATGAAATGATTCTCTAGATAGATTACAAAAGCCCACGGCTGCTGATGTAAGCAAATAATTTAATTCTTGCCTACAACATTCCAAAAAAAAAAAAAAAAAAAAAAAAAAAAAAAAGAGAAGTGACCATCTTAATTAAAATCTTATTTACATAAAATAGCCAGTGAGTGTCACAAGAGCATGTGCTATAAATTAGGTGCTAAATATTTATTTTTGCAGTGCTGGGACCTATAACCTCATGCATGCTGGACAAGCACTGTACCGCTGGGCTACACCTCCAGGCCATGTCCTATATTGTATGAATGTTCACACGTCCTGCGTGGTGTGTATGCAGATGCATGTGAGTGCACGGGGAGGCCCGAGGATAAACATGGCTATTCTTCTTCAGGCTCTATCAATTTTTTTATATTACAAAATTTCATTTTTTATTTATTCTGCAGTGTGTGTGTGTGTGTGTGTGTGTGTGTGTGTGTACTTACTACAGCACATAATTGTGTTGAGAATAGAAGACATTATGTGGGAATTGGCTCTCTCCTTCCACCGTGTGGGTCAGGGGATCAAACTCAGTTTGGCAGGCTCAGGAGCAAGGAGCCTTTACCCATTGACTCATCCCTCCTGATTTACAGTCCTTTTTGAAAGTGTTCTTTCTCGCTTATCTGGAACTCACCAAGTACAATAGGCACCTGGCCACCAGGTTCCGGGGCTCTGTCTGTCCTGCCATCCCAGCATTGCAAATACACGTGTGCTACTGTGCAAGGATTCTGCAGACTGAAATTACCACCCCTGTTCCACGTGCTCTCAAAGATAGGTTCTTACTTTGTAGCTCAGGCTGGCTAGGAACTTCCTACGTAGTCCAAGCTGGTGTCAAACCCAGATTGGTCTTGCCCCAGGCTCAAAAGTGTAGGGATTAGATGCCAGCTGTACTATACTTGAATTGGATTCTCTTGAAACGTCTCCAAGTTGGTTTCTTCCATTGCTATTTTCTTCCTACTAGGAAGCATTTCTTTTGTTACAATGTTTACTGGAAGAGAACACCTTTCTGTGTTTCTATTTCAAATGAGCACAATTTGTTGTAAGAAAGTTGCAAATGAGAAAAACAAGGACACTTTGAAGAACATTCCTTTCTTCTTTTAGGACCCTCTTTGTAACATTTTTCCTCCTTTTGGGCCAACATCCAGCTGGCCCACCTCTCCCTCCCTCTTCAGCATTCTGTGATTTTTGTTTGCCTGAACAAACCCAGAGCCAGCAGAGGGAAAGCAGGGTCTGAAGTCAGAAGTAAGACGATGGCGTCCCCCTTCTTGTTCACAGACTGATCCCACATGGGTTTGTTTTAGTTTTCAGTGATGGCAGAGTTCCTTTCCCTGGGGGTTGACAATCATCTGTATCCTCTCTGATTTTCCCTGCTTATCTGGAGACAAACTCCCAACAATCCGCAGGCCAGAACACCAAATGAAAGGATTTGCCAACCCATGCTGCGTTGCAGAAACAAGAAACTATCTGCTGTGAGGGGAGGGAGGGCGATGGACGGGAGTGTTCATCAGTTGAATGTGACATGCAGGCTATCACCAAGACCACAGAGAGACAGGCAGAGCTCCTCTGAGATGGAGAAGCACATTCCCTCTAAGTGAGGAAAAGGGGTGGGGGTGGGGGCAGCAGTGGAAGGAGTCCTAGCATAGGCCTCAGCTCTTTTTTTTTTTTTTTTCATGAGAGAACTTGAGGAAGGGCTAGAGAAATGGAGGTGAGAAGGGAGGAACGCTAACTTCCACAGCTAAAAGCAGTCTCAGGCAGACTGAGAAGGTAGTCAACAATAACTTCATTTGTCTTTTCATTAAATGAAAAGATGGTGTAGCGTTTCCTTTAGTTATATATATGTAGTATGTGCAGGGCTGGTGTGCTGGGTCAGCGAGGAAAATAGTTGTTTTGCCAGCAGAAGGATCTGATCTCTCAGAGCCCTTGTAGAAACAGTGGGATATGCTGGCATGGACTTGCAATCCTAGGTTTGGGAGTTAGTGATGAGTGGACATGGGGATCACTGGCCAGCCAGCCTCACTTACTAGGGGAATTTCAGGCCAGCAGGAAACCCTGTCTCAAAAAGCATATTGGAGACCAGAAAGGTATTCAGCATCAACTGCCTCCACGGAGGACCCAAGTTTGGTTCTGAGCACCACGTTAAGCAGCCCATGGCCACTAACTCCAGCTCGCTGGCTTCTCTGGGGACCTACATGTACTCCTCCCACATAGGAATAAGAAAGAGCAATAACAATAAATCTTTAAACAAGGTGGATGGCACCTATGAGTAACAGCTGAGGTTGTCCTCTGACTTCCCCACACCTGCACATGTACACTTCTGCATGCACATAAACACGTGTGCACACATACATACATGAGACACATATATTAAGTCAGTGTAAGCAAATTCAAAGTAAGATGGAAAGAGAGAGGGGTCTCTAATTCGGGGCCCCTAAGACTTATTGTTATACAGATGGTCTCACATTAGCTTTTCTGTTTTCACTTTTTAAAAGATCTAATTGTATTGTTTCTTTTTAATACATATACCTTACATGTAGGGATGTGCAGGCTTAGATGTTTAATACCTACTTTAATCAGGGCACGTAAATGCTTTAACACTCCTTCTAGCCTGCCACCCACCAGAGGTAGTGGAAAGTAAAGGTTAGCAGGGCAAAGAAGGAAATGGACTTGTTTAGAAATAGTTCTTTGGGGGGACACCAGTCTTCACTGTCAGCTCACTCGAATCAACTGATTCACTCACAAACACCATTCACAAATCAGCAGAAACCGCGAGGCTCTGCCAACTGACCTGAGTCTGCAGAAGCAAGAAGCTCCCAGAACATCACTGAAAGTTCTTTGGTGCCGTTCTCTCTATGAAGTCATGACAAATGATGACCAGCAAAGAGTCGCAAGGAGAACCAATGCCAGAGCACTGTCCGCTGTCTGCATCGTCCGCTGTCTGTCTGTTGGGTTATACTTACATCCTTTCCAAACATCACATGTTCTCTCGAGCATCTGCTCTAGCAAAACACCACATCCCCCTTTTTCCCCCTCAGGGAGTTTCCAGAAAAACACCACATGTCTGTTCTCAGCAAAACACCCTCCCACGTGTCTGCTCTAATAAAAGCATCCTCTCAGAAAACAGTTTCCAGAAACATATCACATGACACAACTGAGTAGCCCAAGAAACCAGAAATTTCCACTTCAGGGATACATAACTGCAGTAATATATAATGGTTAAATGAGTTTTTTTCAGTAAACACTAAAAATGCATCTGCAAGGCTATCAGTGGATTATTTTTATCAGTTGCAGCTGACCGTTTTCTATCTGTCTTGATCACTCTCAAGTTGAGCATAGGCACAATGAATAGCTATTTTGGGAAGACCCCCTTATATTCTGAGAAGCTAAATGCACAGCAGCAAAAGACCAAAACCCTGGATACTATGGGATGTGGGTTTAATTTCCATGTGTGTGGCTTGTGCCTACATTCCCAGTACTCCAGAGGTTAACACGCATGGTGACTGTGTGTATTCCAGGGTAGCATGGAACTCACAGTAAGACTTTCTCAAAAATACATTAAAAATTTAAAAATTATGTTGAGGATATGACTCAGTGAGTTCTTGTCTAATATGCACAAGACCCTACTTTAAGTCCTGACGCTGGGGGGAAAAAACATAAAAAAAATCATGTTTTGTCCCAAGGAGGTGGCTTAGCAGGTAAGGCCATTTTGCAAAAGGGAATCTCAGTTGAGAAAATGTCCCTGCCAGACTGACCTGCGGACAGCCACCTGTGGGCTGCTGTAAGAAGCAGCTGTGACAGGTAGCCATGAGGAGCAAAGAGCAGTAAGCAGAACTTCTCTATGGACTCTGCTTCAGTTCTACCTCTCAGCTCCTGCCTTCAGTTCCCCCTCTGACTTCCTTCCATGATTGGTTGAGGAGGAGCTAGAAGCTGAATCCCTTTCCTATCCAAGTGGCTTTTGGTTACGATGTCTTATCTTGATAACAGAAACTTTAGACACCCAATGATCTGAGTTTGATCCTAACACCTGACTTCAACATGCACATTGTGGCAGGTGCATGTGTGCAACACACACACAATAAATAAGTAAAATAAAAATTGAGATATTTTAACATACTACATATCATGGTAGTGGAGTCAGACAATAATTAAATTGGTAAAGAAAATGTGTAATTTTAACTATTGACAAGGGGTGTGAAAGAGGGAGTTGGGGTGATGTGTGCTCATGTGTGTGTGTATGCAGTGTGTATGTAAGTGCATGTAAGTGCGCATGTGAGTGTGTGTGCATGTGCGTTTGTGCAGGTGTGTGCATATATGTGCATGTGTATACATATGTGTGTGTGCATGTAAGGGTATGTGTGTGCACATGCATGTGCATGCTTACACGTACTTGTATGTGCATGTGTATGTATATGAGTGCCCATGTGTGTGTCCATGTGCATGTGTGCATGTGTGTGTGGTATGTGTGTGCATGTGTGCAGGTGTGCAGGTATGCGTGTGTTTTCCTCATCCTCCATCTCTCAGGCCCTTGGGCCAGTACCTGGCACAAGTCTCTCTTTGTTGGATGTCATTGAGATACTACCTTCTGTGGAGACCTTGAGCTGTGTCCACACTGTCCAAATCCCTAAACCTACTCCTAGAAAGATGGCTTAAGCACCTTCTTAAGGGAACTGTTCTACTGTTGGGAAACCGGTCTTAGGGCCTGCCTTGGGCCCAGAACCTTCCTTAATGAACTTAAAAACAAAGCATGGTTTGTTTCCATCTCTAGGGAAGTAGTGCGTCCTTAGGGCAAGCGGCATGGTCTGATCCTTACCAGGCATTTATTTCTTCTATGGGAGGCAGGCAGTTTTCTGGCCTCTTTCTAATGACTGCTGAGGAAATAGAGGCACAGCCATCCTTGGTGAGTCTAGGTATGTTAAATACCCGTGTCTTTAAATCCTCCTGTGGAAAACAGTATTCGATGCTGTGTAGGAAGTACAGTGGAAATGGAGACGGCTGAAAAATGCTCATGTTGCTTGCCTGAGTAAGGCACTTGTCTATTTTCTTTTTCTTTTCCCTTTCCTTTCCTTTCCTTTCCTTTCCTTTCCTTTCCTTTCCTTTCCTTTCCTTTCCTCCTTCCTTCCTTCCTCCTTCCTTCCTTCTTCCTTCCTTCCTTCCTTTCTTTTCTTTCTTTCTTTCTTTCTTTCTTTCTTTCTTTCTTTTCTTTCTTTCTTTCTTTCTTTCTTTCTTTGAGACAGGTTCTCCCCATGCAGCCTATGTTGGACTAAAACTAGCTATGTAGCTTAGGCTAACCTCAAAGCACATAATCCTCCTGTCTCAGCTTCCCAAATGTTAGAATTACAAGCACATAGCAGTATTACTGGCTGTGTATAATAGTATTTTGATATTACAAACAGCCCTGAGTCTGAGTGAAGCACAAACTCCAGTCAGAGAACTTTCCTTCCCTGTTCCTCTCTCTTCTCAGCTTCGTCGCTCACACCCACCAGCTCAGCCTCTCTGAAGTTACCATGCTGTCACATCCCAAGCTCCTGCCAGCGTCAGTTTTTGCTGAGTCTTCAGCTTGGAGCGTGTGCACATCCACCCGATTGACTATTCTCCTAATCTGATTGGGCCAAGGAGGTTCATGGATCTCCCAAGGCTGTGATGCTTTTCCTAGGCTGTGCTGTAGCAACATTGTGTCCTTCACAGGAGAGAGTTTTACAGTGTTGCTCGGGGAAGGATGGGTACTTCTCGGAGAGCACCTCCCCTTGCTGTGCCCTCAGAGGCAATGGATGTCTTAACCGATGAGGTCACTGGGGAAAGGCTTGTTCTGTCCTCTTAGTTCGCGTCTGTCTGAGGAAATGGCTGAAAATTCTGCTGAACATGTACGAAAGTGAAGCGCAAACAGTTCAGGAAGCTCGTGAATGACTTCCGTGAAGACTTTGCTCAGATTTAGGTCTAGCGGAGGAGGCGGGGGCAAAAGTGTGGGGAGGCAAGATGGAGAAGTAAGCATGGCGGAGTGAGGTGGGCCCTTGTCAACTACATGAAAGGGCTCTGATGCCGTTGGAAGATAATGAGGAGACAAGGGAGAGACCTGAGCAAGGGGATTGGCCTTCCTTTAAAAAGTTGAAAGTAACCGTGACCAAACAATGACAGGCATCGCTGCAGCTCTGTCCTTTGTCAGTTGTATAGCTATGCAAGTTAAGATTTCCCAATAGCAAGATGGCCGACAGGAATGAGCGCAGAGCTGGTTTATAGGGATCCGTGAGAAAGAAGACCATATACACGCAGTGCTTGCACTGGGGTAGGGACAGAATGTAAAGGAGCATGAAATGGGGGTTGCTAGAGGCAGAGGAATGAACAGTGACACAGACAGTAGCAATAGTCCCAGTGTGACACAATTGTGCATGCGTGTGTGTGTGTGTGTGTGTGTGTGTGTGTGTGTGTGTATGTGTGTGTGTATGTGTGTGTGTGCACACAGTTGCACGTTTATGTCTTGGTCCTTGACAACCTTCCATCTTTTTGTTGAAGACAGGGTCTCCCATTGGCCTGGAGTTTTGCCAAGTAGTCACAGCTAGTCCAGCTTTTCCATCGAGCTGCCAGAATCGTTCTGTTTCTGCCTCTCATCTTGCCGTCACTGGGATTACAAGTACACACATGCCTTTTGTTTTTTCAATGTGGGCTCAGGTGTCCTGAAGTCAGGACCTTGTGCTTGCAAGGTAAGCACCTTGCTGACTAAGCTATCTCTCAGCCCCACAGAAACTTGAAAAGCATAATATCACAGAGGACCTCCCAGAGGATCGCTACTCTGGGATTTATGAGAGAGGCTCTTGTTGTTACCCAATGTTTCCTTCTCTTTCTCCCCACTTCCTGTGTGCTGACACTTATTCAGCAGGTCGCGCTCTCTCTGGGCATAGGATCTACAGGATGTGGGGTATGGGGAAGGACACAGGGGCCCTGGGAGGAAGGAAAGAGATAAATCCCAGGGCAGAAAGGATCTTTCTCTTACAGTTGATAACCAGGCCTGCACATAATAATGCACACGTGTGCAAGTGTGGACACGCTCCACACACACGGGAGGGAAAGGTTTTGAAGCAAAGTGAAGAGGAATGAGTCCTTTCTCCTACAGGGACTGTGCTGTTGGTTAAAATGTACTTCAAACTCGGGCTAAAGGAACCTCTTGTATATTTTTCTCTGTGCTCTGTTTGACCAGGCTAGTGCAAAATTTCCCAGCTCCATAGGTGTGGCATTGGGTGTGTTATTATTCCTGCTGCCGTCTGATGCAAACATGGGGTCCTTCCATTGAAGTTATGAGATCTCTGGATTTCCTTGGGTGATCAAAGTACAGGCAAAAGGTGTGAAAAACAGGGGTCAGCCTGGGGTTAATCCTCCCTGGAAATTCATTTCTATATCCGAAGTAACCTTAACTAAAGAATCGTAAGGAAAGAGGTCTCTCCTACACATTGGGCTGCCCACCCCTCCAAGGCTCTCTGTCCATACCAGCAAACACTCCTTCCCCATACTTCCACCTCTTAGAAACCTAGACTCCCAGCTCTGCCATTTAGATTTGTATTCCTTTGCAAAGAGGTTGTCATGGAGAAAGGTGATTGAAACAGTTCCAGCTTTCCACCCCCATGGGAAGGTTAGATCATGTGTCTCAGTCCCTGTCTCTGTTCAGCTAGCTGGAACTGTGCAGACTCTCGGCCTGACACCCTTCAAAATCTGTTGCACACATGGCAGCTGGCGGGCCCCTCCCAGACACCAGAGTGGCAGTGTGCTTAATAGAGCTCAATGTGTAGACCCACACACTCAAAACCAGGGCAGGGGATTTCCAAGCTCTGGAGATGAAATGTGGACGGGGCATTGGATTAAATAGAAAACCATGCATGGTCTAGCTATGACACCTTGTTTAGAAGGAGGGATGTGCGAACAGGAATGTATGCTTCTCATGAGGACTTTCTAGGTACCTGGAGTTGCATACACAGTAGTTTAGAGGAATGGTGTCAGTTATAAAAGACAAAGGGGTTGTAATGAAGGACCAGGCTTCACTTTTAGTTAGAATGTATTGCTAAAAACCATCTGACTTAGCACAGCATTCTGTCCTTGTTAGCCTGTTTCTATGTAGGCCTAAACAGCATGTCACTTGGAACAGTGACTGAGGCATTATTAAGAGTCGGTCAATCTCCAACCAACACAAACTAGACAAATATTCCCAAATATGGCTGACATTTCTACCTGTCCACTAAGGTATTTTCTCTCTTGTACATTCTAATGTGGTTGTTGACCGAGCACAAGATTTCATGTTTATAACTAGTGACCAATCCAGGCCACCGGTTTTCAAATAGAAGTGAGATGTGTATGACTTACTGGCCCATTCTTTTGATATTTCTCTTAAATGACAAGGACATGTTGCTGTTTTTTCCTATTTTCTTTTCTTCAAGCTGGAATCCATACACCTTAAATTAATTATGCAATGGAAACTAGTTTTAAGTTAATTAATTGATTAATTAAGTGTGTGTGTGTGTGTGTGTGTGTGTGTGTGTGTGTGTGTATGTATGTATGCATGTATGTATGTGTACCAATTTATGCACTGCTCCTGGAGACCAGAAGAGAGTATTAGATCCCCTGGAAATGGAGTTACATGAGTTTCAATGTAGGTATTGGGAATTGAACCTGGGTCCTCTAGAAGAACAGCCAGTGTTCTTAACCACTGAACCATCTCTTCAGCCCCATTGGAAACCGTTTTGATGGGAAAACATAAAAAGCATCTGGATCCTCAGTCATTATGTAGCTCCCAGACCAGACCTGGGTTACCTTTCTAGACTTAAAAATTGCTCCCTCCCTCTCCCACTCTCTCTCTTTCCCCCCCTCCCTCCCCTCCCCCTCTCTGTATGGTATATGTACATGTTCGTTTGTGTGTATACAGGTATTCATGCAGGTGTGAATGCACATGCATGCGTGTGTGGAGGTCAGGGATCAACATCAGGTATCTTCCTAAATCCCTCTCCACTGTGTTTTTTTGAGGCAGGGTCTCTCAATGAGCTTAGGAACTCACTTGTTCATGGATGCTGGCTGGACGGTGAGCTCCAGAGATCGCTCTGTCCGTCTCCACCGTTCTTCTGCATGGTGGGGTTACTGGTGTATCCTGATTTTACATAGGTGCTGAAGATGCCAGTTCAGGTCCGCATTCTTGCACATCATCTATGGTTTTCGTTTTTGACCAGATCATCTCTTTAGCCCACTTTTCTAGATTTTTATGTCACAGAGACGTCACCTGCTGACTTACCATTGTTAGTTTGGATTTTTTCTGCAGCAAACTCTGATCTACCCAAAGTCACTCCCGTATCTTAGGTTTAATGTAGTTGGAAAGTGTTGTTTTTCTTTTGATCAAGAAAATCTGTTCTTTAAAAAAAATTATAGATATAGGTGTTTGCCTATAGATATGTCTGTGTATCGGGTGCCTGCCTTGTACCCATGGGGCACAGAAGGCAGGTTGGATCCCTTGGAACTCAAGTTACAAAAGTTAGACAGTTGTGAATCCCTATGTAGGTGCTGAGATCAAACTCATGTCCTCTGGAAGAACATTCTTAGCCACCAAGCTATTTCTCCAGCCCCTCTATGGATCATTTTTAATTCTTTTGCCATCCATACTGTACTTTTAGCACCATGGTAATTTTAACAGTTATAGTAGATTTATTTAACTTATTAAATGATCTATATTAATTATACAAATTAATGTGTTTCATTACATTTTCAAACATGTGTCTCATGTTTTTTTGATCAGATTTCACCCCATAATTCTTTCACATTCCCTCTCCTTCTTTCCTCCTTTCATAATTCTTGAGTTTCCTTTTTCTTTCACATCATTTGCCCACCACTAAATTCCACATGTGGGAGAAGACACACAGCAGTCGTCATTGCGGAAGTGCCTTATGCCAACCTGATCATTGCCACTTCTGTCCATTTTCCTGAAAATGACGCAATTTTGTGGTGACTCACGGCTGACTCAAACTCACATGCATGCATACTTCACGTTTTTTATCCATTCATCTATTGATAGGCACATAGGCTGTGATAAACATCAATGTGCAGGAGTCTCTGAGACAAGCTGTCTTAGAGCCCTTCGGGATTGTAGTCCCAGCTCACATAATGATTACAGTTGCAGAGTTTTGAGGAACCTCCATGCTGATTTCCATTGTGGATATCAATTCACATTCCCACATATATAAAATCTCCTCTTTACCTTCCTTCATCTCCCTATCCTCAGCAGCATTTTTTTTTTTTTATGAATGATATCTATTCCCCTCGGAGGAAGACTCAAAATCAAGCAATAGAGACATGACATGTGTCAAGAGTCCAGGTTTCAAAGGGCGTTCTCTAAGAGATCTTGATAATTCTCATTTTAAGTGTGTGGACAAATGTGCAAGGCCCACGTGATGATCCAAGAACAACAGGGGACCGGGGAGGAAGCTCAGTCAGCAACCCTGCGCATCTTACGCACGAGGTGCTGGGTTCAGTCTCTAGCACTGTGTCTCTGAATAATATCCCAGCTAAACAGGACAGCGGAGGAGAAGAGTCTCTGATAAGAAAGCAGCTCTTTGGCTGCAGCCATCCACAAACCAACATTTGCTGATAAGCACTGCCAAACTTGCCGTGTGGGCGTCCTATCCTCCTGTAGTAGGGGGAAGCCAGCTCCCACCAAATGCAGATGCTAAGCTTATAAACACGGAAGAGATGGTTCTAAACACACTCTCTTCTTTCTTCCTGCCTCTCTGCTGCACAAAGGCAAGGATGTTGGTCACCGAAGCCCTTTCAAGGTCTGAAGAATCATTGCCCTAAGCTTGAAAATCAACCACACAATCCCTTTCCAAGCCACACAGCAGTGTCACGCTCTGGACATTAATCACTGTCCCCTTCCTGGAGGGCCCTTGGGTTGATAGTGCTGCTTCCTGAGCCAGCTGCTCACTATCTGCAGGATTTAAGCCTCATTATTCTCTTGACTAGAGGATGCCCCCAATTTCACAAGGCTAAGGATTGAGGAAGGGATAACTCCTGTTCTGGGCCATGCTTTGTTTATTCCTTTGAGTTGGGTGTCCTCCCCCTCCTCAGCTGTCACCGTAATAGATGGGCTTCTGGATTTATTGGCTCAATTAAGACTCTGCCTACATGATAGCAACTGGTGGTTTTCAGGCTGGTCATCAAAAAAAACAAGACAATTTCCCAGTGGGGGAAATCACTGGTCCAGTGAATAGGAATCGTCAGAGTGGCCCCTGCACTGAGGGGCAAATAACTCCGGGAATACACTACTTCAGGGCTATGGGCAGGGAGGCTGGGTCACTTTAAAAATATCTCATTGACTTAGCACCTTCATCATAGATACCTAAGACATGGTGATTTCTAATCTTATTCAGCTATGTGTGATTTTTCTGATATGGCTGTCCACTATTTTTCATGAACCAGATAGCCGGCTGAGAAAACCTGGGTTCTCGAAGTTCAGACAGAACAACCTTTTTGATAAATGCCTTGGTAATCTGACCTCAGGGAACCAGAAGGCTTGAAAAGCTATTGTTTAAAAATCACCACAAGGGCTCCATGTGACAGTATAGCCCGTAGTCTGGTGGGAATGCCTTTAATCTCTGCGCTTGGGAGGAAGAGGCAGGAGTATTTGTGAGTTCGAGGCCAGCCTGGTCTGCATAGACAGAGCCTATCTGAAAAAATAAAAACAAATTAAAAAGTCAATGCAAGGGGTTGGGGGCCAACTCAGTTGGTAAAGTGCTTGCTATGCACTGAGAATGACCTGCAGGGCTCATTTTAAAACAGTGACAACAGAAAGCTGAGCACTGTGGAGCTTGTTTATAATCTTAGGGCTAAGAAGGCAGAGGCTGGTGGGTACTGCAGCCTCACTAGCTGGTTAGCCCAGTCTAGCCTACCTAGAAAGTTCTAGAGAGTCCCTTTGTACATGCACATGTATGCCCGATATAAACCCAATAGCAGACACTGTAGACAGCCTATAAAGTTTAATTTTTCTAACCTTTCCTCCTTAGAGAAGCCTAATGTATTATTTGGTGTTCCCTTTGCAGTTCCAAGACTGAAACATTGACATGCAAATCCATGGTTCTTGTTCTGCCCAGGTGGGTAGTTGTAGGACAGGTGGCCGCAGTCAGTGAGACACACCTGTTGGAAGACTGGGGGAGTTTTTGTGTCCTCATAAAGCCAGTACTAGAGGAGCGGAGGTCCTTTTCTGCCTTGGAGTCAGGGAGGAAATGATTTTGGAAACTACTGAAGAATATCTTGTCACCGTTGTTGGGGAAGGAAGAGTGGGAGGGAGTTTTGTGTGAGGGAGCTTTCAAGAAGGACAGAGAAGAAGCAGAGAAAGACGAAAGAAAGGAAGAAAGAAGGTAAGGAAGAAGGAAGGAAGAAGGACCACGCAAACATCTGCCATTGAAGATGCCATTCATGTGCTGGATGATGCGTAAACACTTTATCTTTAGGTATTGCTTTTTACAAAGCTCTACAGGCCAACAAAACCTCTCGTCTAACGCGGTTTGACTGAGCTTTCTGTACCTCGCATGAACAGAGTTCACAACAGAAACGGGCAAAAATCAGTGTTCTGATACAAGCAGAGGCAGAGTCACTGGCTTCAAAATTTCAAGGGAAAGTCATCTCACGGGCTCAGGAAAGATTTAGATACAAAACTAAGCTCCACATCAACCATGAGCAATCAAGGGGGGAACTGTATTTGTCAAAGGAAGTCGAGTTGGGGACTCTGTGAGGGTAGATCCTGCAGTTGGCGGGTCCACTTCAGGTCTCATCTCAGGTGGATGCACATGCTAAGTGGACAAGGCCAGCTGCAAAAGACGGCCATCTCTTATGACCGCATCTCTATGCCACGTGCAGAGAAGACATGGCCACGAAGCTAGAAAGCCAACAGGATCTTGTTAGAAGCTGGAGTGGGGTTTAGACATGGGAGTGCTAATGGGTAGAGGGTTTCCTTCTAGAGGAAATAGTCTAGAACAAGAGGTTCTGGCTATACAATGTTGTGAATGAATCAAATGTTGAACTGGATGCTTAAAATGGCTGAGTGGGAATTTACAATAGATTTATTTTGCCAAAATTATTAATACATGCATTTATTTAATTGCGTGTATGTGCATGCACACACGTGTATGTAGGGCAGAGGCCAGCACTGGGATTTGTTGCTTAGGAATCAGCCATCTTGTCTTGGAGGCAGGGTTCCTCCCTGGGACCTAGGGCTTGTTACTTATATTAGGGTGGCTAGGGCTAGCTTGTGCCAAGGACCATCTTGTCTTGACCTTCTCAGCACTAGGATTCTAGTCACCTGTCACAAAGCCTGACCTCACATGAGTTCTGGGAATGGAACTCAGGTCCCCGTTCTTGCTCAGTACAGAAACATTACTGACCGAGCTATTTCTCCATAAATTACATAGCGTGAGAAGCCTTCTTCTCTTGTCTACCATTATGTTTTTAGAAGGTTTTTGTATTTTAGTTTTAAAGTCGTTGATTCCTCGTATTTTAAAATAGTTACTACAAAATGCAAATTTATCGTTTTTAATTTTCTTTATTGAAATAAAAGTTTAAAAGTCAACAATGATACCGTTTGTTAGAATGAGACATGATCATGTGTACCTAGAGCCCCAGCTCTTGGGAGGCTGAAGCAGGAGGATTGAGAGTTAGTGGCCATCCTGGGGCTACCTCAAGAGGTCAAGACCAACTTGGGATAGAGAGGTCTTATCTCAAAGAAACTAAATAAAGTACCACGTATGTTGAGCAGTGGTCTAGCTATATGGACTATGGATTACTGATCACTGTGAAAATGTATTCGTTAGGCAAGAGTGGTTGGTCAGAGAGCCCCAGGGGTCAGCTTGTCTGTATCTCACGGTACTGGTTACTATTCCAGGTTACTATGCCTCCAAGCACATGCCTGGCAAACATCCCCCCCCCCTCCCCTTCCTATGGGTGTTCCCTCCCAACCCTCCCCCATGTGCCCTCTCCCCAACAGTCTAGACTGGGGGTTCAGTCTTTTTAGCTTCCCCTTCACTGGTGCTAGACAGGATATTCATTTTTTCAGAGTGGAGTCCATGTATAGTCTTTGGGATATGCCTGGACTTTTAAATGTGGATTCTTTTATAGAGATGACATTTTTGAATGGACAGAGATAACTTTTATTGATTTTTTTGTATGTATTTCCTTTAAAAATCCTGTGACATATCTATGCACATATCTATGTATTATACATCCAGACTATATACAGTGTCCCTCTCTGAAGAAGCCCGAAGGGAAGAGGAGTCTTTGTCTTGCCTCAGACACAGAGCACAGAAAGCTCTTCT
The DNA here is from genome assembly GCF_011064425.1 of Rattus rattus. Classification (NCBI taxonomy): domain Eukaryota; kingdom Metazoa; phylum Chordata; class Mammalia; order Rodentia; family Muridae; genus Rattus; species Rattus rattus. The sequence continues at coordinate 68,990,353 of NC_046167.1, read as the reverse complement.
GATGCTTGCTTCCCTGTGGTCAGTTTAACTGCCCAACTCATCCAAATAAGGCACTTGCAACTTAGAAGACCTTGGTATGAGGTCCCTTTACAGAGTGTGAGAATCCTGAAGTCAACTAAACATGACATTGGGAATCTCAGTGGCTCTGCAAAGATCACTTTGGGTGACATTTTGTGCTTTTGTTTGGGTGCCGAGGCATGATAAGAAAATACTGTACAGTTGATGAGATTTGGTTTCTCAAGAAGGAACAGGGCTCTCCAAGTTGGAGATTTATGTCCAGTGTTTAGTAATTTTCCAGCAGGCAACACTAGACTCTGGCCATCAATCTCAATGATCATAGCTTCCTTCCTTCTGTTAGCAGCCAGCCTCACTCAATCACGAAGAGGTGGGAAGCCATCCTAAATCTTTACTCTCCCTTTTTCTGTGTCACCCCTTCTTGTGAGTCACATTGTCTGGCAGAACGGGAGACCACGGCTGACAACGTGTGTTTTCCCTTGCTTAGCAGTGACTTCCCTTTGATCTCAACCCTTGACTTGCTGGCAGCCAGCCACATCCTGGAAGGAAGAAGCGGGATGGAGTGAGGGGAGTTCATATTTATTTTAAAGGAAGTTGATGGAGGATCTTCAGCAGATGAGCGGGTAAGGCATGGAGCAGGGAGGGTCAGAAGTCTACAAAGTAAAGACAGCAAGACATGCTTGAAAGGATTGAAAATCCCAAAGCATCAAGCCCCAGGGCCCAAAATGATATCAGGCATCATCCACAGCCTGCTGGGAGATTCTGTGACAGCCAGGGCAAGGGTGGCCAAAAATCAAAGGAGTTGGCTTTCTTCCTGGTGCTGTTTCCTAGTCCCCTGTCTTCCCAGTGTTATGATAACTGAATTCTCCCGTGATACCTCCCAGTGCCAACACCAACAGAGTGCAATAGGGATGTGCTGTAGATAGGGCCGTGTCCCAAACAGCTGCCTTGTGTCTTGTTTTGAGAGCATAACCTTATGGAGACCACTGGGAAAGCATCTGCCTGTCTCCTGGAGTGAAGGGTGACTCTGTAAACATTCCCCTCCAGAAAGTGGAACTGAAGTCATCTACTTGTGCACGCAAAGTCCCTTCTCTGGCCATCGGTCAGCCATCTATTCGTTAGAGGATGAATCAGGTCAGGCTGCTAAGTTTGTTGCCTCTGTGACACAGTCATCAAACCACAGTCACCAGACTCTGGGGACTTCTTTGGAAGATGCTCGTTGCCATGGTGAGATACTGTATAGGCTTGATGCATCCTAACCTGGACCTTGGACTCAGTGCTGATAGGCTTTCTAAGATCCTGACCTGCACACTGCTCCCGTCTCTGTGGTGGATGGTTCATTTGCTGTTAATGACAGTTCACCATCTCTCATATATAATATAGATGAATGATCCCATGGTGATAATTCTGTTTGGAATGGGCCTAGAATAACCTGGGTTGAGCTGGGTTTGATGGGACCATTATTTTAAGGACTTATTTGTTATGTTTAGTGTTCTCCCTGCATGTATGCATGCTTGAAGGCCAGAAGAGGGCGCTAGATCTCATAATGGACGGTCGGTCATGTGCCATCATGTGGTTGCTGGGAATTGTACTCAGGACCTCTGGAAGAGCAGTCAGTCCTCTTAACCTCTGAGCCACCTCTCCAGTCCAAAGACCATTCATTGATTGAGCGAGAAATGTCTACAAGTAAAACTCCCTCAGGAGATTTTAGAAAGATGAAAATAAAGTGTTCACCATTGTGTTAGATAATTAAAAATATCCTTTTATTTATATTCCTCTAACACTGTAATATGAATAGTATGTGCACACACTCATAAATATATTTAATGTGTAGCTAATGAACAAATGATTGGCGTCTGGGGTAACTTTGGTTCCCTGCAACTCTTCCCCAGTCTCTGGAAACTGTAGAGGAGGGATGTTATTTCCTGACACTCATGGCCTTCATAGTATATCAGTTCTCTGCTTTAAGTAGCAATTCTTGGATATGATAAACATGCAAAAACTGTAGGATAGTTCATGTACATCACATAAAAATACGAAACATTATAGTATTTCATGAGCTTCCTGTAAAAATATTGTTTGCTCTCAAGTGTGGGATCAAATTAAGAAGCAAAGTCTACAACACAGTTTTCTTCTTAATAGTGTTAATTACATTTTTAAAATTAGCATATATTTACTACTAACTGTAGACTACTAGATAATATAAAGAATAAATACCTCCACTCTCCAACTATCCAGACAGAAGATCCTAAAACATATATACAAAATCATAGATATTACTGTGTGGTATCTTTCTTAAGAACCTCATAATACTTTCAAATTCTTATTTAATTTTAGTTTAAATATTGCATCAAGTCTGAAAGAATACGTGCAGCATTCTAGTAGGCAGGCTAGTGTTTTCTACACTGGTGTATGGCATGGTAATTATTTAAAGTCGGTTGTGATTTGCAGATGTTGTACCATATTTGCCCATACATATGCATTTCTCCTACACTCCTGTCTGTCTTCCCTGTCCCTTCTCTCTCTTCTGGTTCATGGTTATTTAGGAAACAGGACCCTAGAGCTGGTTGCAGTAGCTCCATTCCCCGGTTCTCTCCCGAAGACCGGGGAAGACTTTAAAAAATTAACAACTGCGCGCCTTTTCCCGTACTCATGGACACCATAGCACTTAGTTTCTGGGCTCAGCCTAAGCACAGTAATCATGTTTCCGTTCTTTCTGTTATCAGCTTGTCACCCTACTGAAGTGTCGTCCAGCTGGGAAATATCATACTTGCCTCCTTTCCTCTAATGACAAAGGAGAGAATAAACATTTGGCTAATCTGCTTTTCCGTTATGCTATTACCCTTTACATAATTAAAATACATGCATGGGTGTGCACGCACACACACACACTATATATATATATATACACACACATATATGTATATATATAGTGTCTGTATATATATAGTGTCTCTCTCTATATATATGTATACATATTCATGTGTGCCTTTAAATATGTGTGTAACCCTAGTGTATGTGGATACTTTTAAATCAGTGTGCACACCTTTGCACATATAAGGAAACACATATATGTATGCAATAAATATTCATACATGCATTGCATAGGGTTGATTTAAGAGACTTCCCTTTTTGTGTTGATACATTTTGCATGAACTTAGTAATCTAGCCACAAAGTAAGAATTCGCCCTGGTATATCTTGGAAGGTTAAAAATGGACTTTCCAGGATTCTCAAGGTATTTGTGGGAGTTCCTCTGAGCAAGTTAATGATTCAAAATGACTGCGTTTCCCACACCTTTCCAGAGGTCCCTGTGCTTTGTTGGTGTTTTTCCCTTGCTTACCTACTCTCCTTGGCAGGATCAATAAGAGCTTCTCCAGTTCAGGCAAAGATGTATATGGGCCAGCCTAAGACAATTTGACCCCAATGGATTGAAACGGTGATTCTGCCATCAAACATCTGGGTAGTATCTGTCATGGAGGTCTCTATTAGTTAACTAGAGATTATCCAGGGACACATGGGCTTAGATGGCTCACCAGAGGAAACATCCCAACCTGAAGGTGGAGCCTACCAAATGAATCTGTTTAGGAGCTAGAACTCTTCTTTTAAAATTGTTATTAATTTATTTTCTCATACATTACATCCAGACTGCAGTTTCCCCACCCTCCTCTCCTCCCAGCCCCCACCTAGCTTTCATCCACTCCTCCTGACTTTCCCTTCAGAGAAGGGCAGACATCCCGGGGATATTATCCAAACATGGCACACTGAATTATGATAAGACTAGGCACCTCCCCTTTTATTAAGCCTGGACAACACAACCCAGTAGGAGGACAAGAGTTCCCAATGCCAAAGCAGGCAAGAGTCAGAGCCAACCCCTGCTCCCTCTGTCAGGAGTCCCACAAAAAACTAAGCTACCCAACTACATCATATACGCAGAGGCCCTACGTTAGTTCCATGCAGGCTACCTGCTTGTTGGTTCAAGCTCAGTGAGACCCCATGAGTCCAGGTTTGTTGACTCTCTAGGTTTTCTGGTGGTATCCTTGACCCCTCTGGCTTCTACAGTCCTCCTTTCTCCTCTTCAGGGGGATTTCCTGAGCTCTGTCTAAGGTTTGGCTGTGGGTCTATGCATCTGTTTCCATCAGTTGCTGGATGAAACCTCTCTGATGACTAGGCACCAATCTATGAGTATAACAGAATGTCACTAGGCACCATTTATAGACATACTACATACATACATACATACATACATACATACATACATACATATCATATATAACATATATACATTTACATATTGGAATATATACATATACATATACACACATATACATCTATATATACATACACACACACACACACATATATATATATATATTTATGAAATCATGTTTGATTCTATCCTAAGTCTCTGGGCTATCTGGCCTCTGGTTTCAGGGTCTCTGGGCAACCCAGCCTCTGGTTTAAGTCCTTCAAGATAGTGTCAAGGGTGGGCTCCCTTTTGTAGCATGGGTCTCAGCATGGATCAGTCATTGGTTAGCTATTCCCACAATTTCTGTGCCACCTTTACCCAGCATATCATGTTGGCCGGAAAAATTATATATTGAAGTTTTTTTTTTTAAAGCTGAGCTGGTATCCCAGTCCCTCTCCTGGAAGTCTTGCCTGGTTACAGGAGATGGCCAGTTCAGACTTTGTATCCACCATTCCTAGGAGTCTTAGCTAGGTTCTCTAATAGATTCCTGGGAATTTCCATTGCACTAGGTTTCTACTTTGTCCCTGAATGTCTCCCAATTCCAGTGGTTTCTCTCCATCCTCTCCCTACCTGATTCTATCCCTACCTGCCCCCTGCCCACCTATTATGTGGAATCTGTTTTTCCCTCCCCAGGGAGATCCACTTTGTTCTACCATTTAGTCGTGTGATTTTAGGACAATAGTTTTTATCTTCCCCCTACGATGCAGTATTTTTCTATTAAACTTTTATATATTTGTGTGTATGTGAGAGAGAGAGAGGGTGTGGGGA
>NC_046167.1:68979652-68985223 GCF_011064425.1 Rattus rattus | reverse complement strand
ACCAGAGCAATAAGAATGAGGTATCTTAGGGCGCAGCAATTAAGGATACTTGCTGATACGCATGAAAACCTGAGGTCAAGCCCCAGTACGACTTAGTAGGAAGACAGAACTGACTCCCACAAGTCATTCTATGACCTCCACATACTCATTGTGGCATGGGCATCCCCCCTTAGGCGCACACACACACACACACACACACACACACACACACACACGTGCAAATAAATACATGAAAATCTACAAAGAAAATTATTAAGACTGAGCTAGCTTAGATGGTGTCTTGTGAGACGGTATCGCAGGTGTTAAAAAAAACAAGTGGAAAGGCCCTGAGGTGAGATTTAATAGGTTTGAAAGCTAGAATGAAATACATGGGGACAGGGGTTCATTTGGGGATTATGGGGAGATCAGTTTACCACCGTGATGGCAAGTCTGTGCTTTATTCTTATACAGATAGCGTGCCATCGGAGGACGTTCTGTAAGAATTTGTTAGGGTATGATGATGAAAAACCACAGTAATTTCTCCATGGGATCTGAACCGTTAAATAGCAGAGAGGCAGTGAAAGAAAATCAGGGGGTTCTCTTTGCAAGTTGTGAATGAGGAGTCGGTACCAGCAGCAGAGGCATCGAGAACCATCCATCTCATGGGTTTGCTTCAGTGGAAAAGACCACAGCACCAATTTATAGATTCAAGTAGTAATCTTAGGAAGAGAATAACCATGAGGACTGGAACCTTGCAAGTCCAAAGAGAAAATTAAGAGATACTGAGAGAAGTGAAGACATACAAAGAGAAATCTGACACACCCAAGAAACAGCTAGCCTTTCAAGATAGGAATCCTCCCTAATCAACAGAAGGGTTAAGGGTTCATTGCGGTGCTTGGTTTGAATAAGAAATTCTACTATGGCCTCAGGTATTTGAACACTTGGTCCCCATGTGGTGGCCCTGTTTGAGGAAGTAGTATGGTCCTCTTAGAGGGAAAACATCACTAGAGACATGTTTTGAGAATATCCCGAGCCCACTTCCGATCACTTTCTCCTTTTCCTGTTTCGACCTCACTTCCGGTTTACTCTCCCCTTCCGGTTTCTAATGAAATGTGATCTCCAGACTTGAGCAGCCTGCCATCATGCCCACTACACCATCGTGGACTTTCCCTCTGGAACTTTAAGCCCACACAACCCCTTCCTGCTATAAATTGCGCGGATCGTGTGTTTTATCACAGCCACAGAAACCTAACGATATACAAACATTCTAAGTTCGAGATTTTTTTTTCCATGCTAAAATGGTGGTCAGAATATTCACGCACTCTTTTGAAAAGCTAACCATGGAACGGAAATACCAGGTTATACAATGGAGAATATTCTTTAGCAATTAGCAAGCCGAAGCAGAGCCAGAGGGACTTTTCAGAGAGAAACAGTTGGCATGGGAGAGACTCTGTATACAGACAGACACCATGTGTCAGAGAGCTTCTAACAACAAACTTTGTGGGTTTATCTAAGCTGAGGCCCAAGAGAGTTTCTAAAAACTAAGAGGGCATCCCAAGGGCCTCTGGGATAAGGATGGGGGAAATTAACTTCTAGAAATTCCTGGAAAACACTGAAAACTGAACCAATTAACAAGGAGAGAATATTCTTTAGCATTTAGCACCGAAGCCTGCAGACCCGAGTGAGTTCATCCTCTGCCTCCGTGCTCTACATCCTTCACACTTGGAGTTTTGTTTGTTTGTTTGTTGTTGTTGTTGTTGTTGTTGTTTGTTGTTTTTTTCATGAGGTTCCACCAAACACTATTAGAGTGGATGATATCCACCAATTGCACCAGGGTATGGAGCACAGAAGCCCATAGTTAACGCTGGTAGAACCACAAATGTCACAACCATTTCAGAGGACAGACTCTTCCTTTTCAGGCTAAATCTGGAATGACCACATGATGCAGCAATCACAACTCTTAGCACTATTATGTGTCTTCAGATACCCCTCAGAGGATGGTTTTAAGCAGGTTCACTCGTGATTATCAAAACCTGAATACAACCATGATGCCTTCAAGAGACAAGTGCATGAACCGATATGTCCAGACAGTGACTATTCCGATTTTTAAAAATCAATTAAGGGGCTGGAGAAACGGCTCTGCAGTCAAAGGGCTGTAGCCTCAGCTCTCAGGGGGCCGGCAGAGCAGTGTTGCTGAGATTTGCTGGCCTCCGGCTGAGTAAGAGTGAATCCTCCCATACAGGAAAAGATCCTGGCTCAAAGTAACAAATAAAACAGTTATAGAGCAGGACTTCCAATGCCTTTGGGGGCCTCCATGTATACATAGGCACATTACATCCCCAAACACACACACACATACTTACATACTCTACACACATAGACATGCACACACACATGTGCAAACTGAAAGGAAATAAGTAAAATGAACTAGCGATCAAGCCATGAAAAGATAAGGCGGAAACCTCAGTGAATGTCATCAAGAGAAAGAAGCCAGACAATGTGATTCCAAGTACATGACAGTTTCGAAAAGACAAAAACTATGGAGAGAGAAAATGTCACTGGCTGTCAGGGTTGGGAGACGGGAGTGCTGAATGAGTTGACAGGAGATATTTGAGGCACGGTGAGAATTATTCTGTATGAGGCTACTATGGTACACGGGTACGCACATTCATATAAAGTCTGTGCCACCACGAGTATGAGTCCAAATGTAACATGGCCTCTGGTGAGCAGGCATCACACAGATTCTTTAGTCATCATGTATGTGCTGTGGTGTCCGGGAGCGTCTTCAATTGGAGAGGCTGCTTTAAACTCATGCTCTCCAGCAATCATCATTGTCTCAGAAACAAACCAGTGGCCCCACCCTCACTGTTCCATCCCCTATCCTATCAGCTCTGCCTTGGTCCCCACTGGTTCCCTGGGGTTTATTCTTAATATAGAGGTTAAAGATTCTATTCGAACACAGGTCACTCATTATCCTCACAAAGCTCTCTATCTCTCATTCAGGGTAAAAGAACACCCTTACTTGGTCAAAATGACCCCACACCATACCTGTGTCACCCACTCCTTGCCCCCTCTTGTCAGTTTCGGTCATTGACTCACACAGAAAGTTAAAAAAAAAAAAATACCAATCACCCTCAAGGATCAGGCTATCACCTACAAAGTCCTTCATGGTTTCCACGCAGATCTTCTGTGTAATGGCCACCTCTCTCTTCTAGAAGGTGGGCCTCAGGAGACAGGGCATATTACTGTGAGTTCTCAATACCTGTTATCTGCCGCTGAAGCATTTGAAGTTTAGCCAACAAATTACAAATGCACTCATAGCCTCCTGAATGTGAAGGTGATCGTGGAAAAGAAGGTGGAATTTGAGACATAGAGGCTGCTGGCATTTCTCCTAGTCCCCTTTTGCCACCAAGCAAATGGCACCTGCCACGGTTTTACTGATTAAGGAAGTTCCTGGCCCTTCTGATTACTGTGCACTGCGTGACCAACCTGACGTGGACTCCGTATCTTTGATTTATATTTGACTTTTAAAGCTCGCTTGCTTAATGCAATCTTTATGAACCAAATTAAGTTGTAGCATGCACGGAGCTGATTATAAAACCCAGCACAGCCTGAATTGAGCAAGGCCTTTGTCTTTCCGTGGGCTATTTTGGGTGCCGCTGCTTGCTTGTTCATGGAGACCCAGCGTCTGAAAGGAGAAACATAAACCCTGCGCTTTCAAGGACTTGGTGACAAAACTATAGCCGTGTCTATCAGAGCTCCATAAACTCTTCAGACGACAGTCGCCAGCTTACATCCAAACCAAGCTGCAAACAGACTTTTAGTAAGACATCAGATTGCTACCACGAAGATGTGAGCAGCAAAACGAGAGCCCATTTGTCTTTCCTCGAGGTGCTTTAGTAAAAATAGGAAATGGTTTAAGCTACATTTCCTGAGCAGATTAACCACCTAAAGGCTTTTGTGCAGTATCACTAAACAAGATAAAAATAGGTACTATTGAGGTAAAGCGGTACCACTGATATATTTTCATCTTTAACTACTAGACATAATTTCAAAAAAATTCATGGAATATTCCATTAAATGGTGCCAGCAGAATCCCAGATTTTAAGATGCCTTTCGAATGGCAGTGATCTCATTTCTATAATCTTGCCATCTTCCTTCAAACTTCAGCATTTATCCAGGCAACAGAAAGAGCTCCTGGGGGTGGGGGTGAGGTGGGGTGGGGCTGGGGGGCGTGCTCAGGCCCTACAACATAAAAAACAACGAAGGTTTGGCTTCTGTGTTGGGTGTATAGCAACAGGCAGAAGGGTGAAGGCTGAGGCTGTCTGCTACTGCTATTAAAAGCATCACAGGGTTGAATCCCATTGTAGTTTCTCATGTGTTGCTATGGGAGCGGGAAAACAATAACACAGACACCTCGCCCTCCACACTGAAGCTTACCAGCCACGTGGAGGAAGCCACTTCTGCCTACATCAGTATCTATAGGACCATCTTGGCTCTTCCATTACCTAAATGGGTACTAAAATTAATTAGCACTCCGTCTGTCCGTCCTGTCCACATCCTACACCCCAACAATGAGTGTTGTGTGGTACAGTTCCAGAAAGAGAGAGCAAAAGGAAAGGATGGGGTCTAGGTATGGGACCACACACAAGTTTACGCATGTGTATGCAGTTCTGTCTATTCTCATGGATTCCACAGGTAAAGTAGAAGGATGATTTGCTTTTCCATTGTATCCATAGGAGAAAATATATCATTAGATCCCTGCCTTACGCCCCATACCAAAATGGATGGACACAGACACAGTAAGGGTACTGCTAAAAGTTCCAAAATACTTTTCATATGGCCTTAGGAGGGGGAGTGGATTTCCAAATGTTACATAAGTAGGGAAATTATGGAACTGCTGTATAAAGACTTTCATAATTACTTATAGATAAAAATCACAAAAATTTAAAAGGAAATGACAAACTAGGAAAAAATACATGACAATGTTCTACATCTTGATCCAAAGCCAGCCAGAAAGATACTGGCTTCCAGGCAGTTAGGAGGAGGGTCTCAATGCCTACCCCCAGTGACACACTTCCTCCAACAAGGTTACAACTACTTTAACAAGACCACACCTAATGTTGCCACTCCCTGGGCCTAGCATATTCAAACCACCACAGGTGGCTAGTGAAGATTTTACATCTGGACTCAGACAGGAAAATAGAGGTTAGCATAACTCGGAATTCATTATTTAAAGACCCACTCTAAGCCTAGCCTTCCTCTTGAAAGAAAAGGGACAATGATAGTGGATGTAAAGAGGTGTCAGCCCTCACTTTCGGCCCTTAGTAAGAGTGATTATATTGACTGCTGTTGGGGACATGATAACTCACTAGGTAAGGAAGCTGTTCTCTAAGCATGAAGACCTGAATCCCACTCCTCACCCCGGTGTGACTGCATGTGCCTATAACCCCAGCATTGATAAACAGACAGGCAGACCGTGAGAACTTGCTGACCAACTGGCCAGCCTAACCAAAAGGCTGAGGTTTCAATGAGAGACCTTGTCTCAAGGCAGCACAGTGGAGAGTGACTCCACTCTAGGCTCCTTGTGTG
>NC_046167.1:68972367-68979642 GCF_011064425.1 Rattus rattus | reverse complement strand
AGGAGGAGGAGGAGGAGGAGGAGGAGACAACAATGACAAAGACAAATATGAAAAAAGGAGAATCTGAAGTTAAGAAGTCACAGGCAGCACATTTAAATGAGGGAAGAGTTCATTCAAAGCTATCCAAAGACAATATGAAACACTGAAGAAAAAAAATGAGAGAAAAAAAAAAACCCTCAGAAGTGATGGGGAGAGTGCAAAAAGAGCTACCGAATGAATAGTATCTACCAAGAAAAAAAGTGAGGCACGGAGAGGCAAGCCCTGAGGTTTGTACCCGGTTCCATTTCCGGTCTACAATCAGGCTGTGTCATAATAGTGAGAAAGACATTAATTAATTCACTAGGGCTGCATCCTATGACTCGAACCACACGTTGTAGACCCCACTTCTCAATACCACCAGGTCAGGGACCAGACCTTGACTCCAGTTTGTGTCCGGACCCAGTTTAACTTGAGCAGCTTTTTCCCTGTGCTGCCAATATGGCGGACAGAGCTCAAGATGAGCGATGCTCAGGACTGAGGAGGCTCTTAGTGGACCACACCACCAGAGAGCGGAGTGTAGTCTTTCTGCCTCCCCAGGGAATGCAGACATTTGAACTCTGGAGTTCCACACTATTAAAACTAAGAAATGAGGGAGTGCTGGCATGTGTTGCCTTGGGTGACATCTCTGGGACTTGCTTCCAGAGTGAAAGTCAAGGTCAAGAAGACCTTGAGAGAGATGGTGTAAGACCTGCGCACTCTCGGCTGTTCCTTTCCCTAGGGTGTGTATCTGTCAAACATTAGTTGGCTTTTGTGAGAATATTTGTTACTTTGGAAGCAATTGACGATGCTGGTTCCTTTTTTAGCAATCACAATCACTTCTGCGTGCCACAATATAATTTTGTCTTCTTTTAGAACAAAGAAGAAAACAGCACATGGATTGGAGGGAAGGGCAGGGAGGTTTCGTAATTTGGGCAGAATTCCTCAAACACTTGATTCAGATCTGGATAGTGCTTTGGTTTGCATGTGATTTACCCTAATCGTTCAGGTGCTGAGATGTTGGTCCCAGTGCAGGGGGTGTTCTTGAAGAGGGATTTAGACTGCGGTACATTTCTCCCCAAGTTAATTAAAATAGGTCTGGTAAGACTAGTTACTTCCTTTGAGAACGGGTTGTTATAAGAGAGCTTGGGAAAGTTCTCTCTCTCTCTCTCTCTCTCTCTCTCTCACACACACACACACACACACACACACACACACACACACACACACACACACACACACACGTTTCTACCACTGGGATGCCATGAATCCTGAACCATTACCATGTCCTTGAACCTTCAGAACCATGAGATGTGACCTTCTTCTCTCTATAAAGCACCCAGTTGCTGCTATCTTACTCCAGCAACACAAAATGACTGGAAAAGATAAGTTCTGACACCAATGCTGGGTAGATAATTTTTAGCTGGTTGTGCTTGTATTATCTTTGGAGCTTTAAATTATTTGTATTTAATTATTATCAACCAAATATTAAACAGAGCCTTTGGGGAAAACAATCTCCACATAACTAGTGTCTTTACTGTAGCCATCAGCTTGACTGCAGAATTGCATTTCATGAAGGGAGAAAATATTTATTATAAATACTGGTGTGAGGAACACATAGAACTGGCAACCAAATGTTATACTGAAATCTACCTGTCTGGGGATTTCCTCAGGTGTCAGCAAGAAAATCGAGACTCGGTCCCAATGCTAAATCCTGGGGTCCTGGGTCTCCAACTCATCTTCTTAGAATCGCCCTTCACCTTAGATTCTTATCTTGGTAGTTTCGGTGACAAGACAATTTGACAATGGACGGCAAGGTAACAGAGCTGAAGAGACTCTCTAATCCTGATATTTTGAAGCATCAAGTCAAAATGCAGAGGGGGAAAATAAAACAAAACCAACAAAAAACAGAGCTTCTATTCACCCCCTCCCAAGCCTCCTGAGTTTCACTGCATTTGTTTCAGTTTGTGCATTTGCTGAAGGTCCTAGTATTCTGTCCTGATGAGGTTTGAGAAAGCAAGCAATGGAATTATCAGAACCTCTGAAATTATGGCTGTGGAGAATTTCGCTGGCCAGCCATCATGCTACTTAACTTTGCTTCAGTAGGTTTTAAGGTAAAAATACGTTTTCCAGGTACAGTGGCGTGCATATCTATAAATCTAGTCCTTGAGGGGCAGAAACAGGAGGATCAAGAGTTCAGGGCCAGTTGGCTACACATAATGAGTTCTAGGCAAGACTGGGCTATGTGAGGAGACACCCTTCCCCCAATTTCAGCAAAAACAAAATACCACAAATAAATATATTCCGTTTTAATTTAGTGATACACACATACACTTTATATGTACTTTATATAACAATCCTTGTTAACCAAAGTTGACTCGTTTGACCTCTGATCTGTTGAAGTATTTGTTAATTTTAAAATGCTTTCAGCCAGTGCCATAGCTCTCCTTCTCAACCTTCAGAAATAACTCACAGGACTTTCAGTGACGTATGAGCAATGAGCAAAAGTACATCAGAAACACGGAATATATCTAAGGCAATGGCTAGAAATAGATTTCTTCTAATGTTTCATCTTCACAGGGGAAGCAGGGAGGTGCATGTGGGTCACTTAATCATGGACCTTCCATTGAATCTTTCCAAATCTCTGGTATTTGAACATTCATTCTTTAAAGACACCTTTTTCCAGAAGATACCATTAAAATAACATTCCATTTCTATGTGATTTATATTGTTACCACCTTGGGGATATTTTAGCACTGTGTGTATGTGTGAATTAATTAAATTTAGGCTCTTACACAGGCTAAACAAAGCACCTTACCACTGAACAATGTCAGAAGCCTTTTTCTTTTTCTTATTTTTTTTTTTAATTAACTTGAGTATTTCTTATTTACAGTTCGATTGTTATTCCCTTTCCCGGTTTCCGGGCCAACATCCCCCCAACCCCTCTCCCTCCCCTTCTATATGGGTGTTCCCCTCCCCATCCTCCCCCCATTACCGCCCTCCTCCCAACAATCACGTTCACTGGGGGTTCAGTCTTGGCAGGACCAAGGGCTTCCCCTTCCACTGGTGCTCTTACTAGGATATTCATTGCTACCTATGAGGTTGGAGCCCAGGGTCAGTCCATGTATAGTCTTTGGGTAGTGGCTTAGTCCCTGGAAGCTCTGGTTGCTTGGCATTGTTGTTCATATGGGGTCTCAAGCCCCTTCAAGCTCTTCCAGTCCTTTCTCTGATTCCTTCAACAGGGGTCCCATTTTCAGTTCAGTGGTTTGCTGCTGGCATTCGCCTCTGTATTTGCTGTATTCTGGCTGTGTCTCTCAGGAGATATCTACATCCGGTTCCTGTCAGCCTGCACTTCTTTGCTTCATCCATCTTGTCTAATTGGGTGGCTGTATATGTATGGGCCACATGTGGGGCAGGCTCTGAATGGGTGTTCCCAGAAGCCTTTTTCTTATTTCTCATTTTGAGATGGGATCTGTCTAGTTGCCCAGGCTACCCCTAGACTCACCTGTAGCCCAAGCGGGCCCTGCACACATCATCCTTCTGTCTCAGCCTCCCAGGTATTTGAGATTACAGGTCTGTGCCGCCAGGTTACTTACTTTGAACATAACACCATGCACGTAGTTATAGGGGTTAATTATCTGTTGTTGAGGAATTTATCTTATAAAATATTACTATAGGGTTAAAGAGATGGCCCAGTGGTTAAGAGAACTTGCTGTTCTTCCAGAAGATGGAAACAGAGGACCTGAGTTTGGTTTCTGGAACCCATCTTAAACGGCTCACAATGGCTGCTACTCCAGCTCCACACGCTTTGGGTCTCATTGGGACACACACACACACACACACACACACACACACACACACACACACACACACACACTCATGCACAGATTAAAAAATGTTTTAAGTATTTCTACAGAGCACAAGTTTGACTACTCACTAGTAGTAAATATTTAGTATGCTGTTAACTCTGCAATAGGTAAGTTAGAAAACTACCCACGAGCATCAGAAATTGACTTGAACAAACTCAGATTTCATTAGCAACCGTCAAAACGAAGGTGTGAATAGACCCCGTCACACCGTCTGCATCACTTCGTTCAATCTGTAGCTTATCAGATATCAGATTAAATACACTCTCATAAAGTTTTCTAGAAGATGGACATTGGATATCAGCGTCCAAAGTCGCTGACAATGTATTTGACGCACTTCTTCCATGACCACATCCAGTGTCTTTTCAGAATTCCTAAGAATTATTGGAGAGAGAAATAAAAGCACTTTGGTGCTTTTGGGAAAGAAATATAGAAATTAGTGCTGCTATTTTGGATGAGAAAGGAGAATTTTACAGTTTTTTTAAACAAAGTGTGAGTTTTGATCGATTTTTGTTTTTAGGAGAAAACTCACTAAGTTGTGTCCTTTTCATAAACACACATGAAAAATACTGACAGACTAGATGCACTGATGCATTAAAGTAGTGACGAACTGTGGCAGAGTGGGGTTTATCTCAAGAAGGCCGAGCTGATTTCATATTCAAAAGTCAGTACATGTGATTTTTTATACTGACCAAATGAAGACGCAAAAGCATAGGCTATTCTCAGCAGATGTGTAAAACACACCTGGAAAAAGACAAACGCTTAATAAAAGATCTTACGAAAGTAAATGTTTAAGCCAATTAGAAATCAAATGACCTGATAAAGGAGATCCTCCCCCCCAGTCTCTTAGTTAATATAGCAAGTGACGATGGAAGAATCTGTGTGGTGTTCCCAGGGAGACAGAGGGGAAGATGTCCCCTTTCAATGTGTTATCGAAGTCACAACCCGTCAAATATGTGACAAAATAAAACAAGTGTCCTAATATTTATTGCTGATGAAAAAATATAAGGCCTCAATTAAGCAAATAGTGAAACTGCTGTGTGCCATGATTTTTCCTGGGGAAATACAACACATACAACACACACATACACATACAACACACATACACATGCAACACACACATACACATACAACACACATACACACACCTGCTCACCCCAGACAGGGACACAACACACACATACACACACCTACTCACCCCAGAGAGAGACACAACACACACATACACACACCTACTCACCCCAGACAGGGACACAACACACACATACACACACCTACTCACCCCAGACAGGGACACAACACACACATACACACACCTACTCACCCCAGACAGGGACCCCAGGGCAGATCGAAGTATGGATACTACCAAAGTCCAACTTGGTGAGCCAGTGAATTTTATTGGGGTTACTTATACAAATAGGCGAGGGGTTACTCACAGGAGCAGAAATGAGTCAAAGGCAGCTGTATCACCAGTGCGACCCCAGCACAGGTGACAGCTCACAAAAGCTGGAAACCTGGAGCACACTGCACAGCCTGCAGCAGCTCAGTGGGTTGGAGGGTGTCCTTTCCCAGTAACTCGGTCTAAACGTCTTCCAGGCAGTTCTGCTGGTTTCTGCTTCTTCCAGGCTGCTCTGGTCTCAGAGTCTTGTTAGCTGCCTGGCTTATTTGAGAATAACTGTTATCAGGTTTTACTACTTACACAGGGAGGGAGGGGCCTAGAAAATTTGGTCAGTTTCAGGTACTTCCTGAAGCAATTTTGAGTTGTTCACCATCTTTCTTAAAACCTTCCCTGTAGGATGGAATCTTTTAGTCTCAGCAAGAAACTGCTACGCTAGAGAAATTAATCAAATATAACCATGCTCTAAGTTACCTCATTGATATTCTAAAGTCAATCACCTTATACACTAGCATCAAACAACTGGAAAAACAAATATTTCATTTACAACCGCAATTGGGGAGGCATCCAATAGTTGTAAACTAAATTTAATGTTGAAAAACTTGACATTAAAATTATAATTTTAGAGAGGAATTAAGAAAACCCAAATAGCTGGAGATGTATACTCTTTTCTGGATAAAAAGATTCACACGTGTTTGAGAAACAATAGGTTGAGGCTTTATACTCTTCTGAATTCAACTTTCATTAAAGTTACATTCTTCATGAGATTTCAATACCATCCTAAGAGGGAATGAGCGTCAGAGCGATGTAACAGAGAGCCCAGAAACAGAGTTCATTTCTACTCCACACAGGCAAAGAAAGAACTTTCCAACAAAAGGTGTTGGAACTATTGAATATTTAAGTGGGGAAAGTTTCTGTAAAATGAAGTCAAATGTCCCTTCAACACCACTTCTATCGAATATATTAATCTGTATTGTTTTCTATCTGCACATTGCTCACATATTAGCTAATCAAAATACTGTTTAAAAAATCTAGGGTGATATTCTTGCTGCTGGGCTATCTGTATTTTTTTAACAGAAACAATTGTTTAAAATTACAAAGGATAAAGGTTTTCATTAATGACATCTTCAATGATAGTATATGAAGTAACTAGAAATTATCCACGACCATACAACCCAGAAATTACCTGAAAACGACATTTTGAGGTAGTTCTCCTAAGCCTTTCTGTACGATGCTGTAAAATTTGTAAATCTCTTAACACAGTATTAACTTACTTGTAATTTTTTTCTTTGTGGGAATCTTTAGGATTAAATTATTTTTGGCTGGATGTTATCGTTTACTTCATCATATTTCATGATTTTTATGTGTAATTATATTTTCGAGCGGTCCAGATTTTAATGATAAGCTACGTTCAAATCGTACTTGGTTAGGTATTTGCTCCTGGGATATTACGGAGTTCGGAAACATTCATTTTCCTTTGAGATTTTCTACTCAAAATGAGCCTTAACTCTTCAGCAAGCATGACTTAAGGAACTGAAACAGTTATGTTTCTGTTGTCCGTGCTGACGTTAAGTTTGTCTTGTCATCTACTCAGTACTTCCTTGCCCATGGTGTTTAAGGAAGGCCACAAACTGAACACTTCAACGTTTCATCCTAATATTGGAGTAAGCACGGAAGTAAGCACCAAACCTGTAGCACATGACAACATTGCAGGGCGACAAGTAATTGTTCCAGTGTCCGTGATCTACTTAAATAGGTCTGTGCTCCTCTCAGCCAGGCATGACCTTGTTTCGTGTAGTCTGAGACTTTACCTCCGTACGATGGGCTCAAGTCCAGAGAAGATAGTCCTCAGGAAGAAGGGAGGAGGAAAGCCAAAAGAAGAAGCAAAGACGGAGCAGAAACACTTCCTCAAAGTCTGTCAGCTGTGGAGCCTGGTTTCAGTTCCTTCCAGAACTTCTCTAGCTTCTGCCTTTGGGCTCTGCGAAGATCCTTGTTCAC